>NC_056744.1:666708369-666795869 GCF_019279795.1 Protopterus annectens
AAGTTAGAATTTACTATAATTCTGAAGTTTAATACTTTCATTCCGTATGGAATGAATCAAGAATGTCATTGAAATATTTTCTTTAATTAATTTAAGTTTGTGATTGGTTAATATGTTTCTAATCATGCTATTTAAAGATAGAATATGTGAAGTAGGGATATACTCTATAAAGGCTGAAGAGCCGAGGCGCTAGAGGAATCTGCATTTTATGCTTTGTATTTGCTGCTAACCACATTTTATTGGATCCAGTGTGCTTATTTTACCTGTTTTGTGGGCTATATTGTGAATCTACTACTGGACTGGACTACAGTTTTAATAAAATATAACGGTAATCACTGTCTTCTTTCCTTGTGTGGAGGTGAGCTGTTCTGTTTCCAGTTTGTGGTGAAGTAATGTACAAATATGTTGTCTGACAGCATAAACGCATAATTTGTCAAGCAACAACAATATGTGCATGTGTATGTGAGCAATGTTGTTTAGCAAGTCTAGATATGCACATGTAAGGGCATAATTATCTTCATAGTGTACATACAAACATAATTATCTTCATAGTGTACATACAAGTATGTTTTACATAGTCCTATTCATGCCTGTCATTTATTCATATGTTTACGCATTACATTTGTATGGGCTATCACTATATATCGATATAGATATCTAGATATAGAGAGATAGATAACATATGGTTACTTGATATCAAAATGAATACAAAATACAGGATAGTGAGTGAAGATTACCATACTTGAGAGAAAAAGTTTTACAATAGCTTTCATAAACATCATTTACAAACAGAGCATGTCCATATATTACATGGGTATATACAGTGTCAATCCTTCATTTGAAATAGACACAGGCTTGTATATACTAAAAAAATATATAACATTGCAAAAAAAATACTGTAATATTACCACCGATTTCTAGCAATTAAAATATTAAAAAAGAGGAAGCAGCTTGACTATGGAAATATTAGAAAGAGGTGGAGGCAGTTGATAAGGTAATGTAATAATAATATCTTCTTCTTCTTTTCCCAGTTAGGGGTTGCCACAGTGGATCATCTGTCCACTCATGATTGGCAGTGAAGTTTTATGGTGCCGAGTTGCCAGCCCAGTGCCCAACCTTCCATAGAAGGCACACACACGCACACACTCACACCTAGGGCCAATTTAGAGTGTCCACTCCACCTACTGCATGTGTTTGGGAGGAAACCAGAGCACCTGGAGGAAACCCACGTGACCACAGGGAGGACATGCAGACTCTGCACAGAAGGCACCCCAGCCGAGAATCGAACCAGAGAACCTCTTGCTGTAAGGCAGCAATGCTAACCGCTGCACCACCGTGGCCGCCCAATGTAATAATAATATGATATAATATAATATAATATAATATAATATAATATAATATAATATAATATAATATAATATAATATAATATAACATAATATATGTCTGGAGGAGAGCAACTATGAGTGTATGATTACTTTAAGATTGAGCAGTAAAGTAACTGGGAAAGTGAGAATAGTTGGGGCTACTTGGACTATAATAAGGAGTATTAGTAGTACCTTGAAAGTATGTCTGCTTTATTTGCAAAGGGATAGTGTTCCAATTTTTATTAGCTTGTTAGGAGTGTAAAAAAGCCCCAGCTGATTAGCTTGTTTTGGGCATAGAGTGGAGAGATTTGTTACTTGCCCTTAGTGGTCTGGAACTGGAGCCTGGTTGCAGCATATTTTTCAATGATGGGTATTTTTCAGGGAAATTAATTAAGCCGTTGACTATTTTGAGCTGTGAGTACATAAAGTAGTGGAGGTTTCTAGCAAGTCTCCAAGGGCTACACAATTGTGCTTTTAGTGGAATATTCCCTGTAAAGTTGGCTATTTTATTCTAACATGCATCAATTTTAGTTTTATAGGTGAAACGTAGATTTTTAAAGATGGGGGATGGATATAGAAGGGATGGAAGTAGGTCAGTGGTGGCTATGGATTTTTTTGTGGACTTGATGAAAAAAACATTTTTCTCTGTAGAATAATGCTAGCTTCCAGTGGGTATGTTTGATGGCCTGGAGCAGGTGTTGGTTGTGTTTAATGTTGTCATTAAGTAAAATTCCAAGTAGCTTTGTTTGTGGTATGCATTCAGTATTTATGTTGTCAGATGACAGGATGTGGAATATGTGTTTTTCTTCCATGAGACTTTTGGGGTTAAACAGCATTTGTATTGTCTTTTTATTGTTGAGGAGTTGGTTTGCATTGGTGAGACAGGATTCTGTGGCTAGGAAATCCTGTTGAGTGACGTCTGGTAGAGTATGTAGCAATTGTGCTGAGCAGAGTTGCATCATCTGAATATTGAAAGAGGGTTGCTTGTTGAGAAGTGGCAAGGAATTTGTTGATAAATACATTAAAAATGAGAGGACCCAGTAATGAATATTGGGGAACCCCAACTGTAATTGGCAGGAAAGTTGAGCTGTCTTGATTCCACTTTACTAATTCTTGGCTGATTGACAGATAACTACAGAACCAGGTTAGAGATAATTCATTTAGACCAATAGATGCTAGTTTATACAATAGTTTCTGATGTTATACCATGTCAAAGACTTGACAAGCCAAGAAAAATTGATGAGATTAAGTTACCATTGTTTCTGTGTTGGTTGATGGTGTTAGCAAAGCTGAGAAGGGTGGTTGTGGTGCTGGGTAGAAACATGCTATGCAGGAGAAAGTAAACTATGGTCATTAAGGAATTTGATTAATTGGAAGTGTATACATCCTTCCACGATTTTGGATGGGTGACAGGATCACTTCTTCTTCTTCTTCTTTCAGCTGCTCCCATTAGGGGTCGCCACAGCAGATCAACTGTTTCCATTTCTTCCTGTCCTCTGCATCTTGCTCTGCCACACCAACCACCTGCATGTCCTCTCTCACCACATCCATAAACCTTATCTTAGGCCTTCCTCTTTTCCTGTTACCTGGCAGCTTCATCCTTAGCATCTTTTTCCCAATATACTATGCATCCCTCCTCAGCACATGTCCAAACTAATGTAATTTTGCCTCTCTGGCTTTGTCTCCAAACCTTTCAACCTGGGCTGACCCTCTAATATACTTATTCCTAATCCTGTCCATCCTCGTCACACCCACTGCAAATCATAACATCTTCAACTCTGCCACGTCAAGCTCTGACTCCTGCCTTTTTGTCAATTCCACTGTCTCCAACCCATATAACATAGCTGATCTCACTGCCCTCTTGTAGACCTTCCCTTTCACTCTTACTGGTACTCGTCTGTCACAAATCACTCCTGACACTCTTCTCCACCCACTCCATCTTGCCTGTACTCTCTTCTTCACCTCTCTTCCACACTCACCATTACTCTGAACTGTTGATCCCAAGTACTTAAACTCATTCACCTTCACCACCTCTACTCCCTGCATCCTCACCATTCCTCTGTCCTCCCTCTCATTCACACACACATATTCTATCTTAGTCCTGCTGACCTTCATTCCTTTTCTTTCTAGAGCATATCTCCACCTCTCCAGGGTCTCCTCCACCTGTTCCCTACTCTCACTGCAGATCACAATGTCATCTGCAAACATCATAGTCCATCGGGACTCGTGTCTGATCTCGTCTGTCAACCTGTCCATCACCATTGCAAATAAGAAAGGGCTCAGAGCTGATCCTTGATATAATCCCACCTCCACCTTAAACACATCTGTCACTCCCACCACAGACCTCACTGCTGTCACACTACCCTCGTACATATCCTGTACCACTCTTACATACTTCTCTGGCACTCCCGACTTCCTCATACAATACCACAACTCCTCTCTAGGCACCCTGTCATATACTTTCTCTAAATCCACAAAGACACAATGCAACTCCTTCTGACCTTCTCTGCACTTCTCCATCAACACTCTCAGAGCAAACATCACATCTGTAGTGCTCTTTCCTGGCATGAAACCATACTGCTGATCACTAATCATCACCTCCCTTCTTAACCTAGCTTCCACTACTCTTTCCCATAACTTCATGCTGTGACTGATCAGTTTAATCCCTCTGTAGTTACTATAGCTCTGCACATCACCCTTATTCTTAAAAATTGGTAACAAAACACTTTCTCCATTCCTCAGGCATCCTCTCACTTTCCAAGATTTCATTAAACAATCTAGTTAAATATGTCAGTAATTAATCAGGTCTGTTGAATTACCGATTTTATGGAGGGGATATTATGAATGATTTTTTCCAGATTGATGGGACATTGATTTTCACATATGGATCTGTTGATAAGGATGGCAATGGGGAATGCTAGAGCTGTGGCTGCCATTTCTAGGAATTCTGTTGGTAGGGCATCAGCTGCAGGTTTGTCGGCATCAGTTTTAATAAAATTTTTTATTGTTGCAGTAGGGGCAGGTATGGGGACAACTTGCTGTGCAGTAGTACTATGGGTTTCTGGAACAGTGGATGATAGGTTGGAGTTTGGTTTGAAGATCGCTAGGAGAGAGTTAATGAAGTGGTGGCTAAACTGAGTTGGAATGCTGCCTGAGTCCTTACTGATTTTAGGACAGGGAGTGGATGTTTTGTCTGGGTGTGATAGTTTTTTAATTAATGAGCAGAAGAAATACTATTGTTTTGATTTGAGTTTTGGAGGTTTGAGAAATATTTTTTTTGTCATTGGTAATTTGCTGCTTATTTAAGTTTCATAGGAATGAGTACTTCTGTAGGAATGGTTGTTTTTTGGTTTTGGACAACTCACACCAAGCATCATATCTTTGTTTTCATGTGTTAACCTAGGGGCTGGGATTGACCTAACTCACTTGGTCCTTGGGTCTGTTTATTTAGTTCTTTTGGAAATATAATTTTAAATTAGGTGACTGCTTCATCTAGGGGTATATTTTTTAATAGTTACCAGTTTTATTAAGAGATAATGGGGTTAATTGTTCTGTGTAAATTGTTCTTAGTTGCAAACTTATGTATAGTCTTAGTGCATGTATTGTGTTGGGCTACCCCAACACAATCTATATGGCATGCATGTTAAGAGATATATAGGCAGTGTGCGACACAGATACCTCTTCTGGCATGGAAGATGCTAATCCTTTCATTTCTCTGGTCTGCCAGCTTAGGTATTCTTAGAGTAAGTATGTGATGCATAAAACGTGTTTTGAAATGTTTTGAAGTGCTTAGCACTCAATAGATGAAAGGAGTCAGTTTATAGTCATAAAATGCTTTGTTAGGTTTATAATTGGTTATAATTATTTTTTATATTTTTTGTTTTAAATTTGATTACAAATATATAGTGCCAAAAGGATATAGGACTTGTTTATTAAAGGATATTTATATAATCCTATAGGATATTGTTATAAATGTAATAAGCGTCTCCTGAATAGGAATTTTAATTTTCAATTTTGATATTATTTAGATCATGATTCCTACTCTGTTGCCCTTAAAATGAATGCAAAATGAATTTTTTTACTAATAAAATAAATTACATATTTTGATTTTAATATAATATAACATATTGTATAGTAATATTTTATAAATTAATTTGATGTGGGGTTTTACACTGAATGTTTTAACTTGTTTTAACCTGTATAATTGTGTTCTATGAACAGGAATTAGTTCATTTTATGTGATGCTCCCTTAAGGACAAGCAGTCTAATTACGGTCCTTATAATTGATAATTAATTGTGTTCAAATTATATATATAAACTGGGTTAATTGATTGTGTGGTTGTCTGAAGAAGGTGAGACACTGATCTTATTGAAAGAGCTAATAAAACTGGTCTTTTTGTCTTTATATGCCGTTTTGTTTCTGACGTCGCTCACAGTGTTACTCGTCTTTGGTTTAATAAGTATGTGATGCACTTTGTAAGGTTATGTACTTCTTGCTTTAGGCATAGTCTGTTTCCTATGTTAGGTAAAGGGTTTTGGGGCATGTATGTGGTGGTGGGTGTATAGTCTAATCAAGTCATGTACTTTCTTCTCAGTGTATAAGTGACTGGTCATAGACTACCTGCAATGAAATGCGTGTCTGTATAGGATGCTGTTATTTTCATTAATCTGTGTTTAACCTTAAGGCATGGTGACAGTTCATATGTTTATATAATGTCTCACCTCCATAGTACATTATGATAGCAGACAGTCATGCATCATGTCACCTTAACATGGTAATAATGATTCATTCTGGTGCTCACACGTATTCGGTAGTGTGCCACACATGCTGCTGTGCTTCAAGTCTGTTCTAATTTATCATGAGGCAACACTGTTCAAACATGTATTTATGTTTGCCATAGCACTGCCTGCACTTGGACTGCCATTATGTAAGGCAAACAAGTAGGGTGAATACCTGAAGTACACCTGAATGAATAGCATGTGCACATTACTGCTCACTGTGGACCTGTTCTCCATAAGAGTGTTAAAATATACTTCATGAACTGTCTTGGGCAATGTCAGGTTTCCTGCTATTGTACTGTACATAGTATGTCCTGTCCTCACATGCATTATCAAGCATGACTGTGTGTGAACCTGCTGTGCTGACCATGTGTATATAATTTGTTCCACATAGGTGTATCACACGTAACATAGCACATGTATGTGTATATCTGAGTCATGCAGTCACTTATATGTCCAGTGTATGTGCATGGTGAATATATATTTAATGGTTTAGGTGCATAGCTCTCAACTGTCCTTAATTTCACAGACTGTCCACAAATCCCCTCTATGTCCATCATAAACATTTTGTTTATTCTGGCAATTTATTGTATGTTGAAGTCACTAAACAATAATAGTCATTTGAAGACTGTTATGTACAGCCATGCATGATATGGGAGGTAAGCACTATTAAGAACCTGAAAAGGAAGCATGACATTTTCTGTGTCTACTTAAAGGTGCATATGGCTAGTCATCTTACAGTGCTCGTGATCTCTTGCATGGTATTGCTCCTATGTTCCTATGCTTCATATTATTTACAAACTGCATAGTACTGACAAACCTGTTACTATAGCAACTTAAGTGAATAGTAACAACATGCAAATCTTATTCAAATATGTGGGCCTTTGAGCATTATCTTTTGCTCTGTCCAGAAATCTTGCATTAACAGTTTGTTAGGTATAGTTAAGTGAAATGTTTATTAACAACACAGATGGCATACTTGAACTTCAGCACAGTGTTGCCTTACATATTAATAAGAGTACAATATGAAACATGACACAGATCTTGTACTTTTTTGACAGTGCATCTTACAGAAAACAGATAATGCGTGAGCTCCCCATTTGAAAGACAGTGTCAGGGGAGACAAGACTGACCCCTGCCAAAGGAGTCTCAATTTGATGAGGATGGATCAGCACAGGTAGAAGAACCAGCACATTTCTGCACTGCAGTTCCAGCTGAGTGATGACACTGCAAGCTCTGAAATTAGATGACATTCACAAGCAGATGAAGAAGGTCATAGAGGATGTTTACTGGGACCAGGTTGAGGCCAAGATGGGGCAGTTCTTTGGCAATATGGTGCATGCAGTGCATGACTCCTCCTGGTAGATCACAAAAGAGCTTATTCTCGACTTTCAGCCCCACCAAGTAGACCCTCAGAGGAATAAATGTGGTCATTGTATTTAATGTGTCAAGCAGCCTGCATGGTACTCATATTTTTAGGTGTTACGAGACATTTCTGTGTATCTTCTGCCATATGATAGCCATGATGTCACTGTAAATCCATTGCTGCAGTACTGCAAGATGTCCTCCTGTGGTAACCTTTGTTACATGACATGTGCCTCTTCTTCCCTGTGGTATGCCAGCTTGCTATCCTGTACATGATATACAACAAGTTTTTTTTTTTTTTTGCATTCCTGAACAACACATGTGTGAAAGTGAACCCAAATGGTCATGTGGTAGCATCTCCACTGATGTTCCATAGCACTGTCACATGCACTGTTGCAACATAGTAGATGGGTCCATTCTGACAGCAGGGTTTTACATTGATATGTACTGTAATGCAATGTTGCAACTTATGCATGGTTCTAATTCGATTCTGTCTCACACCCTCTCACTCTTCATATTGCTTTGCTTTCCTGATTCCTTCAGAGAATGCCAACTTTATGTGAAGTCACAAGTCTAATGAATCAGAAATTCTCTCAGAAGCCAGGGTTTCTATTAGTATAATCAAAATATCCATCAGTTTCTACACTTGAATAAATAACATAAAATATAAGAATATTGCAAGGTCATGTCTTCTTGGTTTTGTTATGCTCAAGATCAGTGTTTATGAAACAATATATAAAAAAAAAATCAGTGTTTGTTGATTGGAAAAAGGAATGTTACCAGTTCTCATTTGTGCCTATTATAGCCCTTGCAGCAACTAGCAATTAGATAATAACTTGAATCTGTAACTTTCCTTTTAGCAGTATTAATATATATTACTATAAATTAATTGTTGCATATGCAAACCAAAGTGAAAATTCCACTATTTGAAACCAAAATTACATGAAAGTCTTCCCTTAAAATAGTGCAAATTATTCTGCTATATTTCCTTGTAATGTTGCTCTGAGTCAAAAAAATCAGAATATTACTTGAAAAATGACAGAGTACCATGGCAAAATACATGTATTCAAGAACTAATAAAAAATGTTCAGGTCAGAGGCCTCTCCTGTCACATAGAGGAATAAAGCCCTGACTACTGCCCAGTTGACCTGGTCTTGATTAGTAGTTCAGGCATTTGATGGACCAGCAGAGAAGGATAGTGTGTCTGTTCTCGGTGGGAAGGAGTTCATTGATGATGCTGTCTTAGGGGAGGCATTGTCCAGAAAGGAAGTTTGTCCCCAGACATTATCAAAGAGTGCAGGAGGTGGGGAAGGGGGTTAGTAGGCCATATAAAGAACTCCCCCTTCAGGACAGATCTGAAGTCAGCCAAGCCCTCAGGATGCCCTTAAGATATACAACCAGTTCCAGCAGTACCAGTGTAAGTCCAGGGGAGGGTAGGAAATAAGCTGGTAGATCTGGCATAAATGTGGGTCACATAAGCAAACAAATGACAACAAAGGTGCAGGAAGTTTCATTCTGTTTCATTTGTGTCTTTGGATGGAACAGGGCATACTACGGGTCCAGAGAGTGATGATAGCGAATATCCTTCACTTCCTCCTGCTCAAGATCCTGTAACACATCAACAGCATTTTCAAAATAATAATGGGAATGAATGAGAACAATATAGCAAGAAGAGAGAGAGAGAGAAATGGGACTCAGGGAAAGACCACAGGTGGACATTTTCAACAATTTCACAAGAAAGGCAGATGGCAGTGATTCATCAAAGACTAATGCTAATATGGTGACTGAATATGATCTTAATTCTGTAGTCATCAGTTTATAAGGTTGCGTTTTACAGAATGAACAGTACCCTGTTTTAAGTTTTGGTCTGAAATTCATACCTACAGTGTTACCACGTTTACATGTTTTAAAGCAAGACATTTTTCAGTTTGTCCATAAATTACACTTGAAGTTTTTTTATAGTAGGCAATTTAATATTCATGTGCAAAGGAGTCTTGTGGATTTCTCAAGCTCAGATGATAGTTTTTTTCCATGTTTTTCAGAAATAGGTGATGATACTAGTAATAGTTTGTTGAGTAATGCTTATTGTTTAATAGATACATTCCCAGTTATATGAATGAAAATATATAATTTGCTACTATGTTAAATCTAACGGCTAAGAGATTGTATGAAGAATTTTTAAGAAATAAACAATATGTGTGTTATAATCTGACAAGGAATGAATGGAAGGCTTTAAAGGATCTTAGTAATAGGAAATATTTAATTACAAAACCTTCAGATAAATGGGAGAAAATAATTATTATGCACTATACACAATGTGTAAGTATGTGTTTAAAACATTTGAAGGATGAAAACGTTTATGAAAAAAGTGATATTACTTTATATAATTATGCACTGTTATGTTATCAAAACTTGGACAGGGGTGTAAGGTTGGGATATTTATACAAAGAAGATGTGGATAGGAAGGTTTCCACTGATGGTTGCAGTCTTGCTACTTTTTATCATTTGCCCAAAATTCATAAAAATGTATGGAATCCTCCTGGTCGCCTGGTTATTTCAGCTTGGAACTATTTTTTACATAATGCTGGTTTATTATTGCAGCAATTTCTTCTTCTATATGTTCTTAAACTTCCTTCTTATTTTAAAGATAGTTTTAAATAAAATTTCTACTTTGAAATGGGACAAAGATATGTATTGGGTCACCCTAGATGTAATAAGCCTTTACACAAGTATTAGGCATGCAGATGGCATACAATCTTTATATCGCTTTTTGGGTGACAATCCATTAACTCATTACATAGTTGAACTTGTACATTTTTGTCTTTTAAATAATTATTTTGTGTTTGATAATGTAATTTATCGACAAATGCAGGGTTCAGGCATGGGGGTGCCTTTTGCCCCCATGTATGCGAATTTGATGATGGCCTTGTTTGAAATGGATTTTTTATATAAACAGGAGTCTATGGATAAGTATGTTATGTGTTATTATCATTACATAGATGATTTGATATTTGTTTGTAAGGGCGGACAGAATGAAGTTGCACAGATTGTTGCTGATTTGCAACTTAACATGTATAATTTATCCTTTGATGGGCTACAATATGGTAGTGAAATAGTACTTTTGGATTTATTTTTGAAAGGTTTTGATGATGGAGATATATGTACTTCTGCGCATAGAAAATTTTTGGATGGAGGACAATATTTACATGGTGGTAGTTGCCACCCTCTCATCTGCTTTCTTCATTACCATATGGGAAATTATTAAGATTTTTCTAGAATTTGTAATAATGAGGATTAATTTTACAATGAAACGTAGAATTGTTAGTATGTTTTTGAATAGGGGGTATGAGCAAGATGTGATTGATGAAGCCTTATCAAGAGTTTTAAAGCTTAGTGATAACTCACAGAAAAGTAATGGTAGTTATTTTTATAGAAATAAAAATACAACTGGTGAGAATAAAGAACAAATGTATTTTGTGACAATTGATAGTATTTTGAGTGAAAAGATTAATGCTGTTTTAAAATATTATACATAGTTTTCTTATAAAAGATAGTGGTTAGGATATTGTTGGGGGCTCTCTACATTTCACATAAACGTGGCTTTAATGTTAAAGATATGTTAGTGCATGGTACTTTTATCTTCCTGGTACTGATAATATAAGACAATCAGTAGTTACTGGCAATTTTCCATGTAATAGCTGTGCCATTTGTCAAAATGTGGTTTGTTCTTTTAAGATGATTAACAATGTAAAGTTTTTTTTTCCAGCAGGATTGTTTTCATGCAACACAGAGTGGGTTATATATGCTCTTTGGTGCCGGTGCAATCTGTTTTACATTGGGGAATCAAAAAGGATGTTTAAAGTGAGATTGTGGGAGCACATCAGGGACATCAAAAATCAAAAATTGAAGAAATCTTTGGCTTTACATTTAAAATAAAACTTAGCAGTGATTTTTTTGTTATTACAAGGCACAGTTTTGGAAAACAAAATTGTTTTACAACAGGACAGTTTTTCATAGAATGAACAACATCTTTAAAAAAAGTCTGTTTTTGTATTGAAGTATAATACTCTAACACTTGCAGGTATGAATATATATATATATATATATATATATATATATATATATATATATATATATATATTATGTGTGTGCGCGTGTATTTTATGATGGTTCTTACTCCTTGAAGGCATTGTGACCAAGGCACTAGAGATAATAAATGTATTTATTTTGTGGAACAGTAGCCAGTCATCTAAATAACTAATTTTTTTTTGTTTATTGGCAATGAAGAATGATCACTGGAAGAAGAAATACTTGGGGATTCATAAAGAACCCATGTCTCATGTTAGTGACTGCAGTAAAAAGGTTCTGCTTCCATAATGTGGTATTTTGTGATTCAGAGCCACATTAGCCAGCAATAAGAATATATCTCACTGTTGGCTAATTTGTATGTCTCTTAATTACTACTAGCTGCCAGAAGTACATATTAGGATTACTTGCAGTTGTAACAGTGGTGGCAACCATATCGCTTTAACAAAGGTGCCACCATGTTTCAAACTTCCACACACAATGCAAGTATTCAAACACACACACAAAACACACCACATAATCAGAACACCCCCAATATCTCTTTTTTTTCCTGCCTTCATAAATCACAAATGATTTCAGTTATTAATGCCAGACATTAGCGTTTCATACTTTCTAATACAGGTTAGTGCTAAACCAACTTGCAAATTTATATGTGTCTGTGATTTTGTTCTTCTTGAGTTACAAAGTTGACAGGTATGCCTACTGTTCCCAGTCCTTCCCCCCTTCATATATCACAAACTGTAGCAGGTATGGAATATTGTCCAAGATCCCCAATAAATGTTTAAGGAATCCTAACATATCATGCTACCAGAGTGGGTTAGTGCCTAGGTTTACTGTGGCAAGGCAGTAGAGTTTGAATAACTCCAGCTGTAGTTGCCTTTCTTTCTTTTTTTTTTTAATGGCATCCCTTGTGCCTAGTGGTCATGTAGAGGACCATTGTTCTTCGTGGGAGGGAACAAGGTTGTAATCCCTTCTAGTGCCTTTGAAGCACTCAGTTTGTTAGTATCTCTGATGTATAGTGGTTCCACATAGCACATTTTTTTCTTTATAATTAACAACTGCTAAGGCCTGATATATAGATTAATCTTGTTGTTTGGTGTTTTCCTCATCCCTGTTAGTTGTAAATGCCATTATGACACAAGAAGCTGTCCCTAAAGCCTAGGGTTTGTTTATCCCTACTATGTCTAAGTGCTGTTACAGCATGAGACATTATCCCCAATGGCTAATGTTCCTCCCTGAACCACATATTTGAAATAATCCCTAGTGGTTATCTCTACCCCCCCCCCTTCATTTTAATGAAGCAAAGATTATTCAGACAAGTTTCATTAGTATTTTTAATGCTTGGATCACATGATTGATATTGATGTATTTTATTGGGTGATTTGAATTTAATTTTATGTATTTAATTAATGTTTATTGGATGATTTGAATTGAATTTTATATATTTAATTAATGTTGATTATATTGTTTTATTGGTCTGAAGAAGCAGATTTTCTGCAAAAGTTCTTACCATACTTAATATTTGATTATTCTCTTGCCATTTACAGTTGTCATTTAATATTTCATTGGCTCACAGTTACTCTAACATGTTCCTGACCATGTTAAGTTTTGCATGTACAATTAAATGAACAAAATGTTGTACAGTTCATTTTGCTAAACAAAATAATTTCCCCTACTATATATGCAACAGCCCTATTACTGTTGTAAGAGATATAGGCTGTCTTGTTGAGAATTACTTATCTCTTGAACATCATGTCACTACAGTAGTTAAAAATCTTTTATCTGGCTCATCAGTTTTCCACTCCTAATTCCACTTTACTCATATTTCATTATACCCATTATTAAATACAATGCTCCTTTGGCATGTGTTTGTTTAAGACAAACCAAGAACTAAAAAGCTCAGAACTACTAAAATGAAGAAATACACAAAGCTCTTAAGAAGCACGGCCACTGCAAAAAAAAAAAAAAAAAAAAAACGATTTAATAAAGCAAAAATAGTTTTTTTTTTATTTTTGGAAGAAGCACAGTCACTCCAAAAAAAAAACCTTTATTAAAATAAAAACAAATTAAGCACTTTCATCAAGCTAATTCACTGACTTCATCAGAATCAACTATAAACATTCAAAAACACTATTTAAACATGCCTCCTTTTAGTCACATGACTTACAGAACAAATAGAAACCACTTAATTAAAAACCAAACCAATTTAAATTACATAATCATTCAAACAACATAATAATAATATTTTTACAAACAATGAAAATATTGCTAAATAGTATCTTTATACAAAAACATTCAACTATAAAAACATTTATTTAAACCTTATAAAAATTAAACCTTACTAACTAAAAGGAAGGATGTTGAAATATGTTTTTGAATGTTGCTTCTGATAAAGTCAGTGAATTAGCCTGACAAAGCACTTAATCAGTTTCTATTTTATTAAACTTTTTTTTTTTTTTTTTTTGGAGTGGCCGTGCTTGTCACTTAAAAAATGTTTCTATTTTATTAACTTTTTTGGGAGTGGCCATATGTCTTACCAGCTTTGTGTGTTTCTTCATTTATGCATTTGTTTAACACATGAGTCATCTTGAGATACTCCATAGTTTCCTTATTCAAAAATCTTAGTTATCAGTTTTGATTGTCAGCCATCTCTTTATGCTCAGTTACCTGTAGATTCCTCATTGAGGATCTGTGTTGCCTTTTGAGACATGCAAGAACCCTATTTGCCATTCTATTCCTTCACACAACAAATACGTCCTCAAATTCCAGGTTAAAGGAACTAATTCTTCATCTTCAACTAAATAAGACAAATTGACATATTAGATTCATAACCCAATGAACCTGCCATATCTGGTACAGATTTCTGTTACATGTCAAGCAGAGTAATGCCCTGCCCTCATCAAGTTAAGCTTAGATAATTGGAAAGCAGACTCAAAAATCACCCTAGGGCTATAGTGCCCTGTCTTCTTTAGACTGGTGGGACTTTTTTGAATATGGTTTATTGGCTAGGCTTGAAACCACCTACAGTCTAATTGCCTGGCACTTGCCTATGAACCTATGAACATTTTATTGACTATGTTGTCTGACTGTGATTAAATAAAGTAAGCAAATATAAATAATACTAATGCATTTCAGTTTATTTCACAAAAGCACACACTAGCTTTGCCAAGCCAGATCATTGGATGTTTAATTGTACACATGTAGCAGAGGAAGTCTGTCACTTTTATCCGTCTTCTGCTTCCATGCCATACCCACCAATTATTTCCATTTTATTGGATGTGTATGTCATCACAGATATCTGGTTGTGATAATAAAAGTAAAGAAATAATGGACACAAATAATTTCAACTACTTCAAGACTTTTTTTACTCAAATACTCTGTAAAACATTATGATGACAATAATGTATTTACACATGTTGCTAACAGACAGAGCCACTGCTCCCCTGTCAGGTACATTCAGCATTTAATTTAACACAGTTCACTAGAAAATAAACAGACTGCTTACAATGACACTTTCTGCACACTTTCACAGCATCACAAACACTGCCCAATTTTAAGGTTTGTCTGCACCCCCCCAAAAAAATAATTAAAAAAATCCATCTGATTCAATTGTGGTAACATACCTCTATGGCTGTATTAATGATATTGAATTTTTGTGCAGCTGTATTTCTGGCTTTGTGCTTCATAGGTTCATAGATTCATAGGAGGGTACTAGGCTATTGGCCCTAGGGTCTATATAAGCCTAGCCAAAAATGTACCCTGGCTTTCGCCACCCAAGAAAATTATTTTCCTGTACCCCTGTTGAGCAGAGCCACAGAAGTGATCCCCGGGGTGAATTTCCTATCTCCCATCCAATCATCAAGATTTTTCTTGAAGAGTGCTAATGAGGAGCTCTGTTTGACATAGATACATAGTCTGTTCCAGAGTATGGGAAGTCTCTGGGACAGGAATCTATCCCTCTAGCATGTTCTGTTTATTGTGGTGATAAGGTTTAGGTCCCTAGAGCGTGTAGCTCGGAGGGATCATTAAAATATTATGAAACTACTCCCCACACAGTAGTCAATATGTTACAAAATACCTGAGGCATCATTTAATCATAAAAGGTACAGAAAATTGTTTTATTTCACCAAAGCATAATTCAGAGTGCTTGTCATTTCCATTTTACTGTGTAGTGCAGCAACATGTGCTATTTGTATTGCAATAAAACAATGGACAGCCAATAAGTAAAACAAAATACTAAGCACAACACCTCTGCTTCTAATACCATCTAACATGAAGTAAATAAAAATGCAAAATAAATAGGTAAAGCTTGAGGTATAATGATGTTTGCTCTTTCAATTTTACTTTCAGATTTTGTAGAAGAGTACAGGAAACTAGACCATAAGCAAGGCCAAAAGTGTGAAATATTTAAGCACATGTGGACATGTTACAGGATGAAAATCACAATTGAGATAAATGTATAATTTGCAAGGTTGGATTAAGCTTTCCTTAGGTTATGCTTTCTGAACAATCTCATCATTTTTAATGGTTAATGAAGCATAAAACTGTAGACCAAGACTCTTTCCTTGGGAATTTATGCATATCAAGTATCTAGAAAATAGTGTACATGGAAGTCATTATAGGGTCAATGATATTTTATACTATCACCATCAACATGTGTTCAACACAACTGCCTCCCCTCCACCAAGACCACCGGTATACTAAAACCATAATATCGGATATTACATGTGTGATCATGTTTCTCTGATTCATTCAGTTCACATATAGGATTTAAACATGCATTAAAATAGTATCAAGAGAGTTAGCATTTTACTTTGAAAAATTTCACATTTTCATAGCCATTGATCATATAACTGAATAACATTTTCATTTTTACCTGCATGGTCTTTACATATATGTCTGCTTTATGTAAACTGGGCCACCTATGCTGAACTGTAATATATAGCTAATCTACTGGCCAATAAGTTCAGCTCCATTTTTACTCTGTTTCCCCAAACCGACACCTCTCATGAAATAGACCCAGCCATAATTCCGCAAACTATCTTAAGGAAAGTTCCTAAGGGCATTCTCATTTACCAAAAATACTGCATCCATGAGACCTGACTATATCTCAGGTTGCCTTATTATTACCATGAAATATGACCTGTTGGGTCCATTAGAATATTTATTTATCTGGAGCCTCCAAACAAGCTTTTTGCCAAACAAAAGGAAGACTGCTACTATTGTCTCCCTGCACAAACCAGAGAAACTATAGACCCATAAGCTTGACTAGTCTCATTTGTAAAGCTATGGAAAGAATAATCATAGATATGATAAATGATGATATAGTTAACATATGTACAATGGTACCAGCTCAGTGTGGATTTTTAGGGGTAGGTCATGCCTACTCAACCTGAAGGACTTCTTTGAGAAAGTCACTAAAGTGATTATCAAGGGCAAAACAGTGCAGACTGCCTACCTCAACCTGACCAAGACTTTTGATGTAACAACACCACACTCAAGCATTGCAAAAAAGCTTAATAAATTAGGGATAAGTCATTATTTCACTCACTGGATTGCCAGCTGGCACACAAATAGGACCCAAGAAGTCAGGATAAGGGAGTCTACCTCCATTAAAAGATGTATCAGTAACAGTGTCCCTCAGGGCTCAGTGCTATGGCTTCTCCTCTTTGCAGCTACTTCTGTAAAGTCAATGCTAATGCCAAAGGATAAATTCCTGTCCCAGAGACTTCCCATACTCAGGAACAAACTATCCATTCATGTCAAGCAAAGCTCCTCATTGACCTTCTTTAAGAAAAATCTTGATGACTGTATGGGAAATAGAAAATTCACTCCGGGGATCACTTCTCCGGCACTGCTTGACAGGGACACAGGAAAATAATTTTCTTGAGTGGCGAAAGCCAGGGACCTTTTTGGCTAGGCTTATATAGACCCCAAGGCTGATAGCCTAGTACCTACCTATGAACCTATGAACCTCTGAACCTATAAGGCCTCTGGCTAAGTACACAGGTGATTATAAATGAGGAGCAATCATAGAATACCCCAATGACACAAATACCCTGCAATAAAATCTGACAACCTGATAATCAGTGTCAGAATCAAGGTCTAAATCTTATAGCTAAGAAATACATAGCAGACTCCTTTGGAAAGGTGGCCACCTCTGCAAACTCCTGTATAGATGATATACTCCTAAGTGAAGACATTGTGAACAGGGATTTAGAAACACATGCAGATTGTGACTTGGCCATTGACCAGCATATATCTAATGCAGTAAGGAAATTATTCTATGTTGCACAACTTATTAGCAAAAGTATGTCATCCATGTCAACAGATGTCATTGTTCCATTGTACTCAGCCTTCATTAGACCAGCAACTGACTACAATGCCCTCTATGGTATGTACCTGACCAGGCATATGCAATAGCCAGAATGGACTGCTGCAAAACCTTATCCTTATACTCATCTCCTACAGGTGGCAAAGAGGTAATATATGCCTGACCCACAAAACATTTTCTGATCCACTCTTAATGGACCTGTGGCACATTTGCTAAGCAAACAGCATCAAAATCACTTACTCCAAGGACTTCAACCATACCTGCAATAAGACATGTTGGAGAGACAGGTATGTGTCAGAGACTGACCCTTCTCTAAAAGTCTTGCCTTTTATGTGAAGCAAAGTTCTTCCCTACACTTACTCAAGTGCAACCTAGATTAGTGGGTAGGGAATCATAAATTTACCACTGTCCTAGCATCTAGGTCCCTATTAAAAAGGAGAGTGTGTAAATGTCCATGTCCACGTTGTATATACCTTATACAAAAACTTCTATTGCATTTGGCTAGCATGGCTAGACTTAACCCCCCCCCCCCTTAGGGCCATTAACATAGTAATCACTTTGATCCTATGATCTTCATGAAGTTCAATAAAACTTAAAATAAAAGTTGAAATGTTAGGAACTGCATTTGGCAAGTGTCACCGACTGGGTCTTTTGTGTGTGGAATTCTGTCAGTTATGAAAATTATAGCTGGACTAGACAGTATTTATAACTAACCCCCTTCACTGATTTATGTTTCATGTCATTATTAGAGTGTCGGTCTCTGGAATGGAACCTGGAGGAGCTTTAACTTCAGGAGTTAGTGATGACTTAATTAACATCTGCTGGAGACTTAGCTCCATAAGGATTAAAAGAGAAAGCATAAGAGCAAACCTACAGATCTAACTTTATTAGGAAACATCCAGAGGAAATTCACCTTTTGTCTTGTTAAATGCAAAACAACTTATCGTTTTCCTTGGAAAAGCTTAAGTTACTTTCTATAACTTACCATTGGTTGCGGTAAAGATTGTGCTTGACATACCGGTCAATTTATAATGAGCAGATTATGTTACTGTTAAATATTGAAATGCTTACGTCTTGTAAAACATCACAAGGAAAATATAGCTTTTTGTTTCCAAGATGTACAATTGCTGCTATGGCTAAATTTAAAACGCAGTCTTTAATGAGGTCCTGGAACAGGTTGCCATTAAAGTGCTTTATTAGTTATACCCAAGAAGCCATCAGAGTCTTGGTTTAGAAGTAAGGTATAATCTGGAAATATAAAGCCTGCGTTGTCACGTTCTATGACCTTGATGCAGTAATATCAAACCATGAAATTATGAAACTCTAAATGCTGAATGTTAAAATAGCTAAAAAGTAGAGTCAGAGTCTTCTGATCAAATACCAACATTTGCATTTATTAAATCATTTGTAAAAAGATTTTAACATAAAAACATTGGTGACTCAGGAGCTGGTGCACTCAGTTGTGTGAACAATTACATCTTCGTTAAACCTGCAAATCATCCTGTTTCAGTTCTTAAGGTTGATTACAGAATGCATATGTCTTTTGTGATGTAGACCTTAATGATTAATTTCCTTACCAGTTCACTATGTGAAGTAATACCATTTTTAAAAGTTCATATTAGAAACGTCAAAGGCAATATGTGAACAGCATATGTATTTACACTCCTACTTTATATCACACACTCTTCTGTTCTGGCTTTGCAACATCTTGCAGAAAAAAAATATGATTTTTTGACAGAAAACGCTTCTAAAAAAACACTACTACATTCAGTATAGCAGTATACCACAACATCTGAGATTTTTTTTTTTTTTTTTTTTAATTTTGAATAGGGTAAGGAGCTATGATGCTCCCACCATCCAATTCACTCCTACTATCAGCTGGTTTCTCCATGTTTCTCTCATATACATGAGAAATTATTACATTGCAAGGCCACTTTCTGACTGTAACATTATTGCACTCACATCTCAAACATTGTATCTAAACTGTGACCTCTCTTTAATGTTCAAAGACACGTTTTCTTTTAATTAGAAATGCCCTTGTTACTTTGTTACTTTATTTGTGAATTGAATGATATCCTGTTCACCATCAGACATAGATTATCATAAGCTTGATAATTACAGCAGATGTGGCTTTCCATCTCTACAAAATTACCAAGCAAATACTATAGAGGAAACTGTTTTGGACAAAACTGAATATGTATTTATATTTATTTATTTATCTTTTATATGTCTGCCTTTGAAGGAATAAAAATCATTTCTTAAATTTGTGGTGTGTCAACCAAATAGTGTTAAAGTATTAAATTGCTGCACTGAGTTTTACAAATTGTTTCAGTAGTAATTAGACCATATAAAGATATTCCACATTTTGTCTTGGGGAATGCCATAGTTTATTCTATGCTCTTTTATGAGATCTTAAATATCAGTTATAGTAATACTTTTACACATTTTCACCATTTTAGTAGGTGTAGACAGATGTGAGGTTGAAATGAGGATGCTCAAGTCAGAAAATACATTTAAATTGTTTTCCCTTTATCTATGTTTCTGCAACCTCAAAGATAATATACATAGACAAAAGACAAAATATAGTAGAATCAAACCACAGCCAATATGCAGTAAAAAACTTTTAAGGGTGAGCGCTTTCACAACAAATTTTGCTGCTTCATCAGACAACAAAAGAGCACATCACTTTATATTTAAAACAACTTGTGCTAATAAAAACACAGAAACAATAAACAATCAACTAAAATCAATTGTAAGACAATCAAATATTAAAAGGCATATGCATCAGCATTTTCATCTCACCAAATTTCTTGCTTGTAAAATAGGCTTTATAGATGCCTTATCATTGAGTCCTTTCCCCCGGTTGCTACAATTCTGATTATCCACTCAAGCTCAATGGTTTATGTTCTATTGACAATGTCCCCTCTTCTCTCATGACCTCTAACAATTTCTAGCACCATGAACTTAAATGTATGTGTTGCATCATATGCAGCTACATGTTTAGCAAGGGCATTATTGTCTGCCCCCACCCTTGAGATATCATATATATGTTCTCTTATGCACTCCATTAATCTTCAGTTTGTTTTCCCTATATAGTAAGAGGAGCATATTACCCAGTAAGCCAAATAAACCAAGTTAGTTGTATTACAATCAGCTGACACTTTGAACTCGATTGTCTTCCCTGTATCAGGGTGTATAAATTTACTACCGCTGTCAACATGCTGACAGAAGTTACATCCCTCCAGAATCTATTCCAACCCTATCGCACCACCAGACCACTAAGATCTAGCAACAAAAATCACTTGCAGATCACTAAAGCTAATAACTCTGCTGGTGAAGCAATATTCTCTTGCGCCATAGCCAAATTATGGAACTCCCTCCCACCCACAATTACCTCCGTACAATCATGCACCCACTTCAAAACTTTAATAAAAGCGCACCTAAAAACATGCTGGCTATGTCCTTGCAACTCCCACACTAATATCACCCACCCCATCCAACAACTACCTTTCTTTCCACTCCACTAACTGCCTTGATTATAGCAAGCTCAGATGCTCATAAGCCTAGTACTTATTATACAGCAGGAACTTCTTACTGTAACATTTGTTAATGTCTGTTGTGTACTTCACAGATAAAGATTCTACTTGTCTGATGTACTATGTTCTTCATCTGTAAATATGTTGTAAGTAATTGCTATGTAAATTGCTATGTAAATTGTTAATCGCTATGTAATCCAATGTAACTACTGTCTGTTTATTTTAACTGTGGAGCTTTTCTCCCTGGGCCTCCGCTAAAAATGGACTTACATCCAGTCAGACACTCCCGGTCAACAAATATAAATAAATAAATAAATAAATAAAATTATTGTTTAATGCTCTTAGAGCTTTTTCTGTCCAGGACACCACTGAAAAGGGATTTTATATGGATCAGTCTGATTAACCTGGCAGCCCGACATAAATAAATAAATAGATACATGAATGCATAAATAGCTGCCTATATTTTTTCTCTGCCGGGTGTCATCACCATGCCATTAACATTGTTTTAGATTTTCAACTCATTTTGTGAATGTAGAACATTTCCTTTGGCTTCTTTCATATGGCAGAGGTGATAAACAATAAATGTGCTACTCTGCTTCTTCTATTCAATACATTTCCTCTGATATTCAGATGCTCTGTAGGTAATATATTAATAATACATATTACCTCAATGCTTTATTAGCAGATCTTAGAAACTTGATGTATTATAGCTGGCATCTGTCACTCTCTGGTGAGAATAAAATGATCATACTTGTATATGTATAATTGTAACACAAGTTATCGTACTACATATCTCTTGAATAAAGTACATTGCTGAACCTCAACTATATCAAATTATAAACCACTCAGCAGTTACAATATTGAAAACCTAGCCTAACATTGTACACACTATACCAAAAGCATTTGTTCACTGATCAAGCCACCCTGCACCCCCTTATGTGAGGGGTCAAGCCGCTACACCACCCAAACTTATACATGACAATTCCAGGATCATGACTGTGGGATAAATCTCCTAACTGAAACAAATCATTTTTTGGCATACACTGAAAAAATAGCACCTACAGTCAATACCATCCATACACAATTACTGCTGACATAAACCTTAATAAAAATGCCTTATGAATACTACATTTCATAACATATTAGCAACAGACTCTGTTCACATTTTCTTCTACTTGAATTCCTACTTGAGACATTAGAATTAAAGGTGCTTATGTTTAAAATTTGCCACTCAGTCTCAGATCATTCACTCTATTCTCTACAAACCCACTTACTGCCCGACTCTCATCTGTAATCTCCCACTACACCCCAACAAGATCCCTCCAAAGTTCCAGCCAAGGCCTTTTGCAGATCCATAAACCTAATACTAAAATAGGCCAAAATCTGTACAGTTTCAACCCCACCAAGGCTTGGAATAGTCTACCACTCTAAATCAGGTCAATTCAGCAACTAAAACAATTTAAAACTGATACTAATCAATACCTGCAAAGTAAATGGATATGTCAGTGTAATCATGCCCCATAAACATTTTCTCTAATCCTTTTCTATTTCTCCACTTGCTCTTTCTTCTTTCCCTCCAATTCTACTTTTTCCACTTCTCACCTCTACCTATTACAACTAGGATTAAATACTACTCTGTATGATGAAAACATTTTTAAACTGTATATGATTTTATACTTTTTTGTATTGTATATATTATGTGTCTTGTTTATTAATTACTTCTCTGGATGCTAGTCTGTTAAACTATGTTGGAGCTTTCCTCCTTGGGCCTCCACTGAAAAAGGGCTATTAAGCTCAGTTGCACAAACCCGGTCAACAAATGTAAAATAAATTATAATAAATAAATAAATAAACTTTAGTTAAACCTTTTTACTCAGCACTGTAAAGTAATCAGACTTACTAGTCCACACAACTTAAAATCAAATAATTTTTCATTATTTATACAGCAGCAGAAGCCTGAATAGGAAGACTGCTGCTCTGTTAAGCGTAGTTATTTATGAGAAAGATGATGTACTAGTGACTACTGAAGCTTGTTTTCATGATGACACCTCACCTTCAAACCTTTCAGATTTTGATGGATATCCTATGAATGGAATGCATCAGAAAGTGGGAGGCTAAATTAAAAAGGTGACTAAATTATTATTATTTTTTCATGTAACCCAGATCCTACAGAAATCATAAAAGTAACAGCTGATTATCTTGGTCATGGGCTTCAGATAATTGAGTTTTACAAATCTCCTATTCTTACCATTTCTGTCACTGACAAATTCATAGTTGATTGATGGCATTATTAAGAGAGGTGATAGAGGAAGAGGGTTTGTGCTGGGTAAGTGTTTTAGGGAAGAAGAGGAGTTTCGTTTTTTTTACATTTAGTATTAATTGGTTATCAGAGAGTTAGGTTCCGACAGAGGTAAAGGTTTGTTTTCACGTGAATGCCCAGGGAGAAAAGCTGCAGTGTATTACAAAACATTTTAAGAACAATAATTTTTAATCTTCAAAAATAATACAAAAAAATCTACAGTTTAAATGATTATACAAATTAGACATACTGTAAAAACATTAGTTAATAATAGATACCAGTTATACGAAAATGATTTAATATTTACAGAACTTTTAGCCAGCTATAGAGAAATTAAAGTTAAATTAATATAATACAAATAGGAATTTCAATATGGGAGTGAGAGAAAAGCAGGCTCATGGTCCATTTACAAAGGAAGCCAAGAGAGAAAAATTGAGTGAAGAAGGGAGAGTAAGGAGGTGTTAGGCATGAATAGATACTTGTTCACATCTAGAGATATAATTTATCCTGGTGTTGAGAAAGTGTTAGCTGTTGGCTAGGAAGTCTTTCTGAATGGCTCTGATGGATGGGAAGAAGGGTATTGACCTGAAGGAATACAGGCAATGAGATACAGAACATAGCAACATGGAACAAGTATAGACAATGCCTAGCAAATTTGATGGGTTTGTAGAAAGGCAGGAGTTTTTGGTCATTGGTTCATAATGACTGACTGGGAATACAGTTGTATAGAATGTTATTTAGTGCTGGACAAGCAGCTGGATGCTGGATAATTTTATAAGTGGTTGAAGTTGTATATATGTTAGTTGATGGAGCAATTCTAATCAATTTACATGTTATTAGTGCTATACAGTGATGGTTTCTGAAAGGGATATTTGTTGTAAATTTAGCAAATTTGTTATACCATTGTTCAAGTTTAGATTTTTTTATGATGCCTGGAGGTTACTAATGATGAGACCACCATAAAGAATTGTGGGAGGAGATAAGTAGTGGGAAGTGTACTTTTGGTTGCGTTGATGAGACATTTTTTGGCTCTGTAAAGCATCCCTAGTTTTTGATGATTTTTTTATGCCATTTTGTATATGCAGGTCAAATTTAAGATTATCATCCGCTATCATCCCTAATAATTTGCTACGAAAAGTAACTTCACTAGTTGTATTGTCAAGAGGACTTTTACATTTTGTTTTTATGAGAGAGGAATTTGGGGAAAAAGCACAATTTTTTTAGGGTTGAGCATGACTTATGAATTATAAAGTCACCCACATGTCTGTGGCAGTTAAAGCTTCCTGAAGTTTTTTTGGAACTGTGAAATGCTGTCAGATGAGCAAATGAAAAATGAGTCACCTGCATACTAGATGAGGGAGGCCTGCTGTGTGGATGTATGAACGGTCTTTGTGAGAATGTTAAAGCTGAGGTGATCAAGGATAGGACCTTGTGGTACACCACTACTGACTGGGAGGTAGAACTTGAATATGGAATGTGTTTTACTGACTGATACCAGTTAGACTGGTAGCTTTTGAAACATAAAAGGGTGGGCTGCGATAGACCTAGTGCGGACTTTTGAAGTAGAAGTTTGCAGTGACAAATTGTGTCGAAGGCTTTAGACAAGTCTAGAAATAACAAGGAGACTAGTTTCCCATTACCACTAACTTTATTCACAGTATCTTTAAAGGCTAGAAGTGCCGTGTTAGTTTTATGTGAAGAACAGAAGCAATGTTATGTAGGGGATAGAAGTTCTTCCTGCAGCAAATGTTTTTCAGTGCATGTTTCATATATTTTGGGGAGGGTAGATAAGATTGCATATTTATGTCTGTTGAATTTCCTCCTTTATGCAGTGTTTTTTTTTTCCCAGAGAGAGGGAATGTGGGAATCCTGGACTGACCTATTTAAAAGGATTAAGGAAGGATAGGCAATGCTATTGGCTACTATTTTAAGGTACTTGCTTTGAGGGTCATCAGCTGAAGAAAAGCATGGTTTGAGTTTTTTTAAGACTAGTTTTACGTATGATGTGGGCACAGTTTTTGAAGGCAAAAGTAAGTTTGCTAATACAAAGTGGCTGAGCAGGGTTAGGTTTATATGTTGGGGAACCCTTGGTTAGAGATACTACAATATCTGTGAAATAAGAGTTGAATTTTGTTGCAATTTTGAGTGGTGAGTATTAGGAGAGGGGTTAGGGAGAAATTGTGATCCAGGGTGCAAGCATTTTTAATGGCTGTTCAGGGGTTTTTAGGATTGTGTTTATTATTATTCTGAAAGTTATTATAGTATAATATAGTTTTTTGTCATCAATTATTCGGTATTTAATATGATTGTGAAGCACTCTGAAGTTCTCAAGATATTGTGGTTGTTTTATATTTTTTGCATTCTTTCCATGATTTTTCTCCATCCTGTATTAGCATTCTACTCTTTTTGGATAACAGAACTGCATTATTTGTTTTTAGTCTGTTCCTTCTAGGAGGTGCAAGGCTATTTATGATATTCAGGGACGTTGTATTGAATTAATTTACAGCATTATCTAAAAGGGTGGAATTTTAGGAAGTTCCTTTTAATACATGATAGGTTAGCAATGAACATTTATGAGTTAAACTTGGAAAAGTTGTGTGTTGTTTCATAAACACATACTGTATATGTTGTATGTTGTTTTATAAATATACTGTTTTAGTATATGTGTGAGATGTCTGGTTGTATAGATTGTGAAGTGATCACTGAGAAACTCTGATATTGTCCCTGTAGTAGTGTATTTGCTAGGGTCTGATACTAGGATCTAGTCTAACAGGGAATTTGATGTGTTGTTATAATGAGCTGGGATATTAATTAGTTGTGTGAAACCATAATGTCATGCTAGATGTAGGGAGGTTACAATTTATGTCCAACCAGTTGACATTCACATCACCTAGTAGTATTTTTTTTATGGATTTTTTATGGATATCCAATACAGGATATTTTCCAGTATAGCTGTATTGTTACCAGGAGAGGTGTAAAGGACAGTAATACATATTTATTTATAATTGTTTATATTCAAGAAAGTATTAAGAAAGTAGTTAGTTATAGTCACCAAATAGACAAAGTTCTACAGAGAGGGTCACATGTATTTATGCAAGTGTTTAACTTTAGGATAAACTATAGCAACATCTAAGAATGTAGACTCCCTTTTGCCAAAACCTGTTTTTGAGTCTATGCTAATGATGTCATTGTTTCCAGAAAATAATAATCTCTATCTCCATAAGGAAGAATCAGTAACCAATCTAAATCTTTTGAATTAAAATCTTCAGTTAAGAAATGAAATTTTTTAGCAATGCAGCTTGTGTGTTATCTAACTCAAGGATCACTTGCATAAATCAGTAACTAATCTAAATCTTTTGAATTAAAAATCTTCAGTTATGAAATGAAATTCTTTAGTAATGCAGCTTGTGTGTTATCTAACTCAAGGATCACTTGCATAAATCAGTAACCAATCTAAATCTTTTGAATTAAAATCTTCAGTTATGAAATGAAATTTTTTAGTAATGCAGCTTGTGTGTTATCTAACTCAAAGATCACTTGCATAAAATGTGAACTGTTAGTAACAGCCTGCATTTAATTACTGGAACCTGTGTTCTGAGAGACTGCCTTCCAGACTATCAGCAAATATACAGAGCTGAGTATATTTTTTTGGTTATAGAGTTTGTTAATTGTTGCTTAGATCGCTGTTGAAACTGTTGTCTCCCTGTTCTGAGGGACTGCTTCCCAATCTATCTGCAAATATACAGATGTGAGTATATTTTTTGGTTTTAGAGTTTGTACTGTTAGTTGTTGCTTACATCTCTGTTGAAACTGTTTTCTCCCACCCACCCTCCTTATTTTTGGCTTGTAGTTTAAATTTGGTGGCTTTTGCAGTTGCCCGCCCCACTGTAGATTTGATCTGGGACACTCCCCCAGTTCCATCTCTATACAACATTCTACATAATAAACTCTTTCTGCACTTGCTTTTAGTCCTTTTTAATTTAATTGCATTTTTTAAACTGTGTTTGGTCTAATATTGCTACATACTCAAGTGTACTAGCTTGCACTGCATGTGAAATGTTTTTACTACTGTTTTTGCTACTTTTCTGTAAAAAAAAAAAAAAAAAAAAAAAAAAAAAAACTGTAAGCCTTTTTCCTACCTTTCCTGTAGCTAGTATTCCAGATAAAGATTTGCTGTATCCAGGACTGCATGTAAACTTCTGAGCCCTCCAAGCCTTTCTGTGTTGGAGGGAAGCCTTCTAGCTTATCAGTGGGAGTGGTAAGCACTAGGTAACCTGTCTACCACATAAGGAGTGGTTCTGACCCAGAAATTGTAGTTATTGGCCATTTGGGAAATCTCTTCCATCTGCCTCATTTGCACTTATTTCTGTCCTGTAACTCATCCAGTGCAGATACAGATTCATAGTTTTAACACTTAAATTTGCTTATTCGTGCTCATCACTTGTTCAGAACTTGTAAGCACTAAATAAGCTACTAATTACTATAGCACACAATCTTCCTCATTACCTAGAGGAAAACAGTTTTTGTACTTACTTCTCTCACTTGCTTAGAGAAAAATAGCTCTTGCACTCTCTTTCCTCATTTATATAGAGGAAAATAATTTTTTATTCAGGCATGTCCAAGGGTCAGCTCCCAGTGTTCTTTCCTGTCTATCCGATGAATCCGGGCATCTTGAGGCAATGTAGAAATTGCCTCATGTACACAGACAACTCTCTCCTCCTACCACCGAACACTACAACCTGTGAGAGATGCACTTATCTAGCCAAACTGGAGGTAAAGCTCTCTCCAACCAAGACTGAACATGACAGTCATGAGGAGAAGATAAACATTTGCACCACACCACACTCATCACATAGTCTCACTAAATCTACACCACCAAAATCCACACTTAGTAACACAGAAACATTCGCAGAGGCTCTCAATAATAATCTGTCTAAGCAACAGAAACCTCCAAAGCAGAAATGCAAGCAACCTCCATCCCCCAACACAACCCAAATGACACCTAGCCCACAGACTCAGTGTGCCACTCAACCACAGCCAATAAGGCAAAACAAAGTACCCACCACACTAGTGATAGGTGACTCTATAGTCAAGCACACTGATGTCCCACTCACCAGGCTAAACAAGGAGAAGGTTACTGTTAGCTGCCTGTCGGGT
This sequence comes from Protopterus annectens, assembly GCF_019279795.1. Taxonomy (NCBI): domain Eukaryota; kingdom Metazoa; phylum Chordata; order Ceratodontiformes; family Protopteridae; genus Protopterus; species Protopterus annectens. Next base: position 666,737,292 of record NC_056744.1, read on the forward strand.
GCCAGGATCCACCACATAACCCACGCACTCAGGTCACTCCACAACAAGTACAAATATGACTCTGTCATTGTCCATGTTGGTGTGAATGACCTGAGATGCACCTCCCTGGAATACATGAAAAGAGACATGAAAGAGCTCTCCAGTCTTGTAGCCCAGGCAGGTATGACCCTAGCTCTGAGTAGCATTCTGCCATCACCCAGAATGATACCGCAGTACAAGGACAAAATGATTGACTTCAACAATTGGCTAAGCTTTTGGTGTTATTCTAAAGGGATCCAATATCTGTCTGCTTGGGATGACATGGTCAACAGACCACGATGCTTTGCCACAGATGGCCTGCACCTGTCACCCCTGGGATTCTGGATACTGGCTAAGGTTCTTGCTGCCCATATAGTGCCTTTTTTAGGCAAGGTTCAAATAACAAATTCACCACCATAACAGGAACAGGCAAGCAAAAACTGAGGGTAATGCTACTCAATGCTAGAAGTCTAACTCTCAAAATGCACTCACTTGAGGCACTCCTTAAAATGGAGAACATCGATATCTGTGCAGTGACTGAGACCTGGTTCAAGGCTCCAGAGAGCACCCCTGCACTACCAGGCTATAACTCATGCCACACTTTTCGGCCATGTAACCTGGACTGAAACACCAAAGGCAGAGGTGTGTCCATATTCATTAAGGATATCCACATCTCCAGGCTAGTTGCTCAGCATAATGCATCCGAGGTTATCCAAGTGCAACTAACTCGGGGAAAAACTGCAATCCAAACTATAGCTTGCTACAGATCCCCCACCATGCCCCAGGATTCCCACTCCTCTTTTTTTGATGTACTGGAAAAGATTGGGGTTCAACCAAACACCCTAATAATGGGCAACTTCAACTACCTCACCATTAACTGGAAAAACTACTCGTGTATGAACTCCTTAGCTCAACGCTTTCTGGAATTCATAAACTCCAATGCCCTGGATCAACTTATCCACACCCCCACCAGGGGCAACAATATCCTAGACCTAGTCATTACCAACATGAGTGACCGGTGTTCCACACCTGAAGTCAACTCCTCATTGGTCCGATCCAACCATAAGCTAATCACCCTTGATATCCACATCCCACCCCCCATTAAGGAAACCACAGTAAAAAATTTCTCCAAAGCCAACTTCATGCTTCTTAACACAGAAGTGGTGAACTTCATGACACCCATGCAGATGGACAATACAGTTACAACTGCTGAATCCTACACAAATGCACTCTATAAGCAGTTACATGAGCGCATGGATTGTGCTATCCCAAACAGAACCAAGATGCTGTTCTCCAAAAACAGGAAGCCAATGTGGTGGTCCCCTGCCATAAACAAACTGTACAACAGAAGGAAGAAACTGTTGCAAAAGAGAGTAAAATCCCATGAGTAGAGGAGCTCCCTGGTCAGCCTCAGTAAGAAGCTAAGATCCCTTATAAGATCCTCCAAAGCTAGCTACAAAAACAAAATCACCACTAATTCTAAGGACAACCACAAATCATTCTATAGCTATGTGAAGAATCTCGATGGCAACACCCAGATCTGCTCAGAGTTACAGCACAAAGGCACGAAAATTACAGAACCAACTGATATTGCCAACATCCTGGCAGATAGGCTCAGTGCTAACTTTACCCCCCCACCCCCTAAAGGCCCATATCTATACTGGAAGAATGCAGAGTCCCTGTAATCACAACTACGCAGGTAAAAGCTGCACTCTCTAAAGCCAAAAACATAGCATCCATGGGACCGGACAACATCCCAGGCTGCATTTTACACAAACTTCAGAAAGAACTGGCTCCCCACTTAAGCACCATGTTCAGTAATAGCCTTGCATCAGGCTTTGTGCCCACTGAATGGCGCACAGCAACAGTTATCCCACTCCACAAAGGGGGAGCCACCACTGATCCCAGGAACTATCGACCTATTAGCCTGATGAGCCTGGTATGCAAGGCCATGGAACGTATCATCATGGAACTCATAAACAAAGACATTGGTAACTTCCAAACTCTGGATCCCACCCAGTTCAGGTTTGCGAAAGGCAGATCATGCCTCCTGAACCTGATCAACTTCTTTGAGGCAGTCACCAAAGCCGTAGATGAGGGTAAGATGGTTCACACATCCTATCTTGACCTCGCCAAGGCTTTCAACACCATTCCCCATTCTGGAATTATAGCTAAACTTACTAAACTAGGTATAAATCCCTACATCACAAGATGGGTTGCCAACTGGCTCTCTGACAGAACCCACACTGTAAAAGTTGCAGACTCCAAATCTGGCCTCAAAGCAGTGACAAGTGGAGTACCACAGGGTTCCATCCAGGGATCTCTCCTGTTTGGTATCTACTTCTCTGAAGTACAGGCTAATGCAGAATGCCTCTGGCTAATGGAGTTCGCAGATGACTGCAAACTAGGAGCCATAGTCAAGTCCCCAAATGATGTGGACATCCTACAGAAGGGCCTCGCTGAGACAGATGCCTGGTGTCAGAGCCATGGCCTCAAGCTCAATGCCAAAAATTGCAGTGTCATCCCCTTTGGTAAAAACTCTGTACCCCTGAACTACCACATAGGCAGCAATCTACTTAACACTGAATATGTGATAAGAGACCTTGGGACCCAGGTGGACAGTAGTCTCTCCTTTGATAGTCACATCTCCACAGTAGTCAGGAAGTCCTTCTACGTGGCACACCTCATCATAAAGGGGTTCTCATCCAGGAAAAAAGAGGTCATTGTTCCCCTCTACTCGACACTCATTAGACTCATCATAGAGTACAACGCCCCTTTTGGAATGTACCTAACAAGACATCTGCAACAGCTGGAAAGGCCACAGAAGTACCTCACAAAGAGGATTACTAGCCTCAAACAAATGCCCTACACTGACCGCCTCAAAAAACTCCAGCTTTACTCCATAGCATATCGCCTGCTCTGAGGTGATCTCTGCCTAACATATAAAGCTATGTCAAACCCAGAGCTGTTGGCCATGCTACACCTAAAGAAATCCCAATTCTTCCAAGCTACATGCTCTAGGGACCTAAACCTTGTCACCACAATAAACAGGACATGCTGGAGGGATAGAGTCCTGTCTCAGAGGCTTCCCATACTCTGGAACAGGCTACCCATCTATGTCAAGCAAAGTTCTTCATTAGCAGTCTTCAAGAAAAATCTTGATGAGTGGATGGGAAATAGGGGATCACTTCTGTGTCTCTGCTCGAGAGTGAGGCAGGAAAATAACTTTCTTGGGTGGCATAAGCCAGGGAACCTTGTTGGCTAGACTTACATACGCCCTTGGGCCAATAGCCTATTACCTACCTATGAACCTATGAACCTATTAGAAAATCCATGAATCTCAATACCAAAAGATTGCCAAATTCCTGTAATCACAGCCACACAGGTAGAAACTTCACTCTCCAAAGCTAAGAATACAGCATCCATGGGACCAGATGACATCCCAGGCTGTGTACTACACCTCACCTAAGTGTCATGTTTAATCATAGCCTCACCTCAGGCTTCATGCCCACAGAGTGGTGCACAACTACAGTTATCCCACTCCACAAGGGGTGATGCACCTTGGATCCTGGAAACTACCATCCCACCAGTCTGATGAGCCTGATCTGCAAGGGCATGTAATGCATTATCATGGAACTTATAAACAAAGACATTGGCAACCTTCAAACACTGGACACCACCCAGTTTGGTTTTGTAAAGGGCCAATCTTGTCTTTGAACCTGATTGTCTTCTTTGAATCAGTCTCCAGAGCTGTGGATGAGGGTAAGGCAGTCCACACAGTCTATCTGGTCCTCATGAATGCCCTCAGTGCCATCCCCCACTCTGGAATCATAGATAAACTTACTAAGCTGGGCATAAATGCCTACATCACTCAATGGGTTGCCAACTGGCTTGCTGACAGAACCAAGACTGTAAAAGTATCCGATTCCAAAGCAAGCTCCAGACAAGTGAAAAGTTGAGTACCTCAGGGTTCAGTCCTGGGACTGCTCTTGTTTGGCATCTACTTCTCTGAAGTACAGGCCAACACTAAAGGACTCTGGCTAACAAAGTTCACAGATGACTGCAAACCGGGAGCCATTATTGAATCCCCAAATTATGTGAATATTCTACAAAAGGGCCTTACAGAAACAGATGCTTGGTGCCAGAGCCATGGGCTCAAGCTTAATACCAAGAAATGTATAGTTATCCCCCTTGGGAAAAAAACATATACCCATGAATTACCCCATATGTGGCAGTACACTAAACACTGAAAGTGTGATGAGAGACTTAGGGACCCAGGTGGACAGTGGTCTCACCTTCAATAACCACATCACCACAATAGTCAGGAAATCTTTCTATGTGGCACACTTCATTGCTAAGGGCTTTTCATCCAGAAAAAAGGAGGTCATTGTCCCACTGTACTCATCTCTCATTAGACCCATCATAGAGTACAGTGCCCCATTTGGTATGTACCTCACAAGACATCTGCAACAGCTGGAAAGGCCGCAGAAATACCTCACTAAAATAATAACATGCCTAAAGCAGATGCCCTATGCTGACCGTCAAAAAATCTCCAGCTATACTCTGGGGCATATCATCTACTCAGAGGCAATCTCTGCTTAACATACAAGGCCATGTCAAACCCTGAGCTGTTGGACATGCTCCACTTAAAGAAATCCCAATCCCTAAGATCCACACGCTTCAGGGATCTAAACCTTGTCATCACAATGAACAGAACATGCTGCAGGGATAGATTCCTGACTCAGAGACTCCCCTACTCTGGAATAGACTGCCCATACATGTCAAGCAGAGCACCTCCTTGGCCCTCTTCAAAAGGAACCTTGATGATTGGATGGGAGATAGGAAATTCACCCTGGGGATCACGTCAGTCGCCCTGCTAGACAGGGGTCCAAGGAAGTAAATATTGTGGGAAGAACTATCCAGGGAATTTTTATGGCTAGGCTTATATAGGCCCTAGGGCCGATAGCCTAGTACCAGCCTATGAACCTATGAACCTATAATGCCATACCAAACTACTTGGAGTAATTATTGCTGATGAACTAAAATTCGATACTCATATCCAATAATGTGTATAAAAGACCCACCTGAAACTCTGACTTCTCTATCGCAACCAGAAATTTCTGTCATCTTCTTCCAAACATTTCCCTCGCTCAGTCCCTTCTTCTAACCTGTCTTCTCTATGCTGCCCCTGTCCTTACTAATGTTGAAACTTCACTTATCACTAAATTAGAGCAAACATATCACACAATAGCCAATATTTGCCTCTAATCTGCCCTATAAATCCCACCACTGTCTTGCCCTTAAATCACTCCAATGGCTAGAATTCACTAAACAGCTACTTCTACCCCAACTTCACATTACACACTCTATCCTGAATGACCTCTCTTTCTGCCCTTCCATCTCCAACCTAGTCCCCTACTACAACTCCTATAGTCACCTTCACACTTAAAGAAATCATGTCCTTGACATATATAAACCCAATAAAAATATAGGAAAGTCCCTGTACAAATACTCTGTTGTACATGCTTGGAACTCACTCCCTCAAAACATAAGAAGCATTCATTAGAAACACCTGTTCAAAGAAGAATGTACAATTTTTCTTCAGAGTACATGGCCCTGCCCTTCTCTAACCCCCACTTGATCTAGCCTCTTCTCTTCTCAACTTTAACTCCTTTTTCCTATTCTACTCTTTACTTCCTTGTAATTGCCTCATATACCTTTATAACTCCCTCATCCCTCACTTCCATAACACACACACACACACACACACACACACACATATATATATATATATATATATATATATATATATATATATATATATATGTATTTTTTTTTAATTAAAAAAAGAAAGAAAACATTTACTGGTTTATCTATTTGTACGTACTTCATGTGTGATATTCTCTAGACCTGTCAATTGTTATTTAAACTACTCTATGTGCAGATATTCTCTAACTGTTGATTTTCTTGTTATGTTTCATGGTGGTTTTAATCTTTTACTCTGATTTTTATTTTTTATTTTTATTGCAAATATATCTAATATTTCTGGAGCTTTTCTCCTCAGGTCTCCACTGAAAATAGGCCATTGGCTCAGTTGGAATAGTCAAATTAATAAATGTCAATAAATAAATAAAATAGGCTTCTACCCAATCAGACCTTCCAAGTAATCAAATGCCAATAAACAAATAAGTACACTAATATTATGCCATCAAATATCAAGCATGCAGTTCAGACCATTATTATAAAATATCAACATGATCATAAAAACATAAAGCACACTAAAAAAACGAGTGATGTGGTCAGCCAACTTAAATATAATGAAGGCCCTGATCACGTTTATACAATTAAATAAAGGAGATTACTGACAGTATTGCTAAGAAATCCCAAGATAAATCAACATGGTGAGACTCAAGAATCCATACTCAGACAATTGTCAATGGCTTCATGGGAGAATTTTTATGAAGGCAAAAGTCTGAGTAATAAAAAAAGATTTCACAAATTTCAGCTAGTGTTTCTAGGGTCATTCAGTTCAGTAAATCAGCACAAGAGAATCAACTGATCATCAATGGATCTGAAAAAATGCCCTTCAATATATATATAAATTATAGAAGTATCTAAAGTACTTCTGCTAACCATTTTAGTATAATGGCTGAATTGTTCATAATAGTGTATAAAAGTCCATTGATTTCAGAAATATGTATGGCAGTTTTTTGTAGTGAAAACTTCAACAGTGAATATTTAATAAAGAATTATTGGTAACAGTGTGTCTATCTATTACCTTGGAACTTCACAAGGAGGCCTTGTATGTAATTAAACCAGATAAAGACCCTGTGATAGATGATATTAAAGCTGGTATAGACACTGTGATAGATTATATGCAATGTATATGCATTAATGAGTTAAGAGAAGCATTGTATATCTGGATTTGCGTTATCACTTCTGCAAGTCCTTATTATAGAAACTTGTAAATTACTAATACACAACGATGTTATCAGAAGGGATCCTGCCACCTAGTCTTGTTAATTCAACTAATGTTATAGGTAAAGTATTTAAAATGTCTTATTAAATGTAGTTTCAGAGATTATCAATAAAGTAATAGATGTAAAACGGCATGGATTTGTAGGTGTCAAGTTGCATACATCTAAATTGCTGTGAATTCTGCTGTAATGCATTAGTTGCACTTTAGAGGTGTGAAGTGAATGCTGTCAATCTTGAGTTAAAGAAAACTTTCAGTAGCATTCCAAATACTGAGATTACAAATTAGTTAATTAAAGTGAATACAGAGTTATATATGCTTCATTGGATAAATAAGTGACCTTTCGATCATCTTTTTGAAACCGGGCAGTGAACTTAATTTTTTGTGCTATATCTCAATACATTAGTGCTGGAACATTTTGCTAATGTTTCCTTGAGTGTGATGCCAGTTAGTAAGCCAGGTTGTTGTCTAATATTTGTACATGATGCAGAGATAGGTTGTCCAGTTAGTAGTTTGAAAGATCAACAAATCCTACCATTGTAGTTAGTAGGAAAAGTGGTTAAATTTGGAAGAATTAAACATCTTCAGTTTGATATCAGTAAATGTCCTGTCATGCATTTTGTCTTAGATAATAAGAGCAGCCTTTATACTATAAATAATAGTATGCTTCTTCCAGCAGAACAATATAAGAATCTCAGAACAGTTTGATGCTGAAATTCAAAATCTGTGTAAAATAAGTATATTTACTGTTACATATAATTAATGCTGCCATCACATCAAGATAAGATGCAATTCTTTTATCAATATATAAAATATTAATCAGGACTATAAGTGCATATTAATCTGTACTATTTCTTTATATTAGCACTAGTCTGATAAACCTCAACAGTATACTTTGCATTATTAATAGTTTATTTTACAAAGTAAATGTTCAAATAAACCACTAACATTTGAAATGTCTCAATCTTTATTGGTAACAAACTGTACATAACTGGTCTTATTAATGCTTAAATGTGGATTACTGATGTAACTAATAGTTTCTAAACACATAACCATAGTACGAATGCTCATAATATTTCTTTTCCTATTGCATTAAAGTAATAGGAATAGACGGAAATGTAGGACTTTATAGTAGGGCAAGTAAGATGTGAAATAAAATTGCTTTGTTGGATAGGTCGAAAAAAATCATATGAAATACTTGAAAACAATGTTGACAATTCCTTTGGCTCATTAAAATTTATCCAATTGTAAATCTTTTACAGATGATATAATGATCTTTATTTGTTATGCGTCTATTTATGAAGTAATTACTATGACAACTCCTCTCTCTCCCTCTGTTTCTTCATTCAAAATTATTGTTAATACCTCAGTTCATCACTGCTTACTTTCCCTACATTGTTTCTTGCAACTATGAAAATTGTATTTATCCCTCTATTAACCCTTCCTTCTCTATATAACTTAGCTTGTCTGCAATACATCACCTGCATTCTTTACAATTTACTTATCAGCTCTGACAAATTCTCTAAAATTAGTATATATGGCAACTTCTTTTTCATATTAATGTTAACTAATGTGCCTTCTGATTTAATCTTTCACTCTTGATGTGATTATATTTATTACTGACTCTACACTGCACTCCAATTTAAGCTCTTACTCCACATTTTTGTTTTCATCTTGTTTCAACAACACTTTATATAAAAGGTACAATCTTCAATATTGTTTTCTTTTATTCTTGAGCATGTGTGTGTGTGTGTGTGTGTGTGTGTGTGTGTGTGTGTGTGTGTGTGTGTGTGTGTGTGTGTGTGTGTGAGTGTGTGTGTGTGTGTGTATATGTTTGTGTATCTTTATGGAAACCACTATCTTCACTCATGAGAGTCATTCAAATGAGTTGTCAGTTATATGTATATATATATTGTATATAATATTGTATATTATTATATTGTAAATTGATGAAGTAAGGTTATCTATGAATAAACCCTTTGAAATGTTAAATAAATACATTAACTTTTGAATGAATTAATTTACATAAACCAAGTAAGGTTTTTTAAATAAATGTTTGTTTTTAAATTAAATTAACAATTTATTATATATGAAATGAATATGAATGTATTATATACACATTGTGAAATGTTAAATTCAAGTGGGACTTTTTAATTAGAAGTGAAATACGATTGGTCAACAATAATATGAATTTTGGTATAAAAGCCTTGATTTTAAGTATGCATTTTATCTGATGAAGTCTATTGGACGAAAACGCAATACTAAATAAAGCATTCATTTTGCTTTACAACTGAGGTCGTGCTTTGAATTTTCCACACTCCTGCTTTTCTTTTTTTCTTTTCATATATATATATATATATATATATATACTTAGAATTTTTTATGGTTGAGACTATAAGATTAAAGTTTTGAGACTTTGAAATGTAAAAAATAAATAAATCAATAAATAAAAACAAAACTATATATTTTTTGACAATTTTGCCAACTAATTAAATACACCAACTCCAATATCACACTACAGAGAGGAAAACGGTAAATATTCCGCTCCACTCTGTATGGTGATCTCCATTTAAATGGTTTGATGTTTCAAAACTTCAATCTTATGATTCATGACCATAACAAATTTGAAGTTTTGACACTTGAAAATTTAGACGTAGATCTGTGTGTGTATATATATATATATATATATATATATATATATATATATATATATATATATATATATATAAACACACACGCACACACGTATACACATATCTCTCTCTCTCTCCCTCTCTGTATATATATATATATATATATATATATATATATATATATATTTATATGTATATATATATATATATATATATATATGTGTGTGTGTGTGTGTGTGTGTGTGTGTGTGTATATATATATATATATATATATATATATATATATATATATATATATATGTGTGTGTATATATCTTCTATGAGTGGACTTAGTTGCTCCATGTAATCATGTTTGTACAGTTGAATGATACAATGCAAGCTGACTTTGAAACATCACAGATTTAACCTTCTGAATGTAGTTAGAGAATTTTTACTTCTTCACATTATACAGAATAAATTGGTGCAGTCTAAGAAAAACAGAGGAAATGCATCATTCTAATACCAGGGAGTTTTGTAAGTATTTTAAAGATGCCAAAAGTTAATAAATGAATACATACAATTTCATGGTGAAAGAACATTTACAACTGTATTCAATAGGTCAGCACACTACTTAATACCTCATTACTGTGAGTAATACTGTTTCCTCACAATAGTTATAATGCAAATTAAGCAGGCTGCTAATGCTTCATTACCGGGGGCACAACAATTTCCTTCCAGTAGTTGTAACATGTAAACAATGACAGAATGTGTTACCATAACAAGCCCACCCATAATGGGAACTACTTAGATGGATGCAGCACGATGGTAGGATGGCAGGAGGCCAATTAGACCACCAGAGGGGTTGAAACAATGTTATAGAGCCATACATTAAAAAAAGAAATATCTAATACTGTTTCAATAATTTGCATTATATCTTGCCACTAGGATCTACCATGCCCCCCCCTTTCTATAAATAAACATGCATATATAACACAGTTGTCATCCTTATGGAAGTAGCTGGACAGTGCTCTCTGATTAAACTTGCATATATTAAAAATCAACTATCATGAGAAAATAAATTGGACAAATGTTTTTAAACATAGTAGATTGAAAACTTTAACTCTAATAACAAATGAAACAGCATACAGAAGCATTGTACCATACGAAACATTAAACTGATAGCTAAATGTATAAGTAATAATAACTTTCTGGATGAGTAGTCATACCAGTAGAACATAGACAAGCTAACATTGGCAGAGATATACAACTTCTAAAAGAATCCTTCTTATGTGTTCTATCACTTAAAACTGGCAAGAAATTCTAGATTACTGGGTAATCTTTGAAATGTACTGCAATTATATTACATTGCAGAATCATGCGTGTGAAAAATTGCCCATGCTTGCCAGGGGGATATGAAGAAAGTCTATTCTATTTCTACTATTGTGTATCTTACTGTGAGGTAATCATGCAAATTCATCATGAATTAATTTTGCTTAAAAATATTAATTTTAGTAATCAAAACCTTTAATCCTCGTTTCCATTTTCTGACTTCCAAATTTACATGTTTTTGTTCCCTTTCTTATGCACATTTTGCATGCCTATAGTAGAAGCAATCAAGAAACCATACTTAATCAAGCAACATGTAGAACCTTGTTTACTTAGTCATCATTAGCTGTGTCATATACTTGAGTAGCTCTTATGAGATCTAATGATTAATTTACATAAAACATATTGACATTATTATGTGGAGGAAAAACAACTATGATTTAAGTTCCTGTATGGAAAGTTGTAAAACCATCCTTATCAATTCTAGGCATCTATATCTAGGGATACCAGGAATGGCTTGTTACTTTCATTCTAATAATAAGTGCAACTAGATCAACTACAGCAACTCATAAGGGCTGTACATAGGAATATAATTATTTGCTTACTTATTCTCATTGGTAAGATTTCATGCACAATTATTACACCACAACTGACTTGTATTTCTGATAACAACACTAGAGTAATTAACTGAACTATTATAATTGCTGCCAGTTATATAGATGATTTGTTGGGCTTAATGCAATTCAGAAAATAAAGAGAACTATATTCATGAAATAAGGCAGACACATATTAGTTTCAGCCCTCTATCTTTCATCCTTCTGAACACAGAGAACTTTTATTCATTTAAAATGTGTTCATTGTATGGTAATGCCAATATGCAGCCTCACCTGCATCCTGTTACTCAAGGGGCAGCTGTTACATGTGGCCTGCTGGGGAAGGTAGAATACATGTTAAGCCCATTACAGAAACAAAAGTATTCACGTATAATAATATGGGGTGAAGAAACAAACAAGGATCCTTTATTCTTTCCTTAGATGATCTGAGACAGTACAGACAGATCTCTATACAGCTAGAAATGCAGTTAGATTATCTGAATAATATATTAGTTTTACTCATTTTAAAAAATACAGAATCATATGGAACATTTGTCTCAGATAAATTATATTCAGCATGTCCTCGTTATAGTATACAGTTTGTGTCTGTTTTCATAACTTGCACTCTGCACTGTATAAGACAGTGACAAGTTAGAAGACATTTTTAGGAGTTTATATGATGAAAATCTGTTAACCCTCAAATCTGATTTATGCCTTCATAGGCTCACAGGTTTATACTAGACATAAGCCTAACTGTGCAAGCCAAATGTATCCCACAAGTTATTTTATTTCATTAGTAATGATTGTGTTTATATTTACTGACAAAAAAATGAACGATTGGAAATGTCTATCTATCAACTAATATATTCTCTTGGTGACTTACATTGGACTAAAATCTAAAACAAAGAAATATATTAAACTCTCAGTTAAATTCTTGTTGAAATATATTTACCTGTAACTAAATTATTGTTAGTTATTGTGTATAGTGGATAATTAATGTTTGATTATTTACCTAAAAGCTCAAATAAATTTAGTAGTAAGGATGCAAACTCTTCAGTAGAGAAAAGTCAAAAAATGTTTAAGGAGTTTATGGCAAGAAAAGCACTTATCCCTCAAATTTGATGACACTTTATGCATTCTGCAGTAAAGGTAAAATAAAAGAGAGGAAAATATATTCATATTTCAATTAAATCCTATTGAAACATGTTAAAACTGTAATGTCAATCATTGTGTATATATATATATATACATTGTGTGTATATATATATATATATATATATAAGTCTCCTCTTCAGTTTTTCCCTTGAAACTAGTCTAACTCTCAACCTAAGCACTCAAAAAGCATCCTACAGCCCAGCACTTGCTCAGACCTAATAGCAAGCACTAATATACCCTGACACTGATTGCCCAGCAGGGCAAGGCTCTTTATTCACCCCTCACCAACCAAGAGACTAAGCAGCTCACCCTACTATTCAGGCATGACCAGTCCAGCTGGTGAATCTGGGTATCCTGAGGCAATGTTACAACTGCCTCATGTACACAGACAACCCTCTCCTCCTACTACAAATCATTAACATATGCAAGAGATGCAATTATACAGCTGAACTGGAAGCTAAGCTGTCTCCACCTAAGACTGGAATAGACAGTCAAGAGGAGAAGGTTGACACTTGCACCATATCTCCAGCCGCATACAGACCTACTAAAACAGCACTGGCAAAAAATACACATGAATACACAAAATCATACTTGGAGGCTCTAAATAAAAACCTGCAAAAGCATCAGAGACCTCCAAAGCAGACACCCAAAAAACCTGCACCTCCCATCACAAACCAGACAACACATAAAACACAAAATCAGTGTGCCATACAATCACAGCCCTTAAGACGTAATAACATACCTAACACACTAGTAATAGGTGACTCTATAGTCAGGCACACTGACATCCCACTCACTAGGTTGGACAAGCAGAAGGTTACCGTTAGCTGCCTGTCAGAAGCCAGAATCTGCCACATAACACAAGCACTCAGGTCACTCCAGAACAAGTACAAATATGACTCTATCATTGTTCATGTTGGTGTGAATGACCTGGACTACATGAAAAGAGACATGGAAGAGCTCTCTGATCATGTAGCCCAAACTGGTATGACCCTGACCCTGAGTAGCATCCTGCCCTCACCAACAATGATACCTCAGTATAAAGAAAAAATGATCAATTTCAACAATTGGCTAAACTTCTGGTGTCATTCAAAGGGGATACAGTGTCTGTCAGCCTGGGACGACATGCTCGACAAGCAGCATTGCTTCACAAGAGACGGCTTGCACCTGTCACCCCTAGGGTTTCGAATACTGGCCAAGGCACATGCTGCCCCCATAGTGCCTTTTTTAGGCAAGGCTCAAAAGTCAAACCCACCTCCGTAAACAGCACAATTAACAAAAAACTGAGGGTTATGCTACTCAACTCCAGGAGTTTAAATCTCAGGAAATGCACACACTCGAAGCACTCCTCAGTATGGAGAACTTTGACATCTGTGCAGTAACTGAAACCTGGTTCAAGGCTTCAGAGAGCACCCCAGCAGTACCGGGCTACAACTCATACCACATGTTTCAGCCACAGAACACAGACCGAAACACAAAAGGAGGGGTGTATCCATATTCATCAAGGATACCTACACCTCCGGGTTAGTGGCGCAGCATGATACCTCTGAGATCATCCATGTGCAACTAACATTGGGCAAATCTGCAATGCAAATTGTGGCCTGCTACAGATCACCCTCCGTGACCAATGTGTCACCACTCCACCTTTCTGGAAACACTGGAAAACATGAGGGTCCTACCAAACACCCTGATATTGGGCAACTTCAATTACCCTACCATTCACTGGGAAAACTACTCAAATACAAACTCCCAGGCCCAGCGCTTCCTGGAATTCATCAACTCAAATGCCCTGGATCAGCTGGCAAACTCCCCTACAACAGGTGAAAACATATTGGACCTGGTCATCACCAACATGGGTGACAGGTGTTCCACACCGGAGGTCAACCCGTCACTGGTTATATCAGACCATAAACTAATCACTCTGGATGTCCACACCCCACCACCACCCCCAACTAAGGAAACCAGAGTAAAAAATTTTTCTAAAGCAAACTTCACCTTACTTAAGACAGAGGTGGTAAGTTTCACAGCCCCCACTCTAAAGGATAATGCTTCCCAAGATGCAGAAACCTTTACAAATGCACTCTATGAGCACCTATAAGCATGCATGGATCATGCCATCCCTAGCAAAACCAAGACTCACTGCTCTAAGAGAAGGAAACCAGTTTGGTGGACCCCTACCATAAACAGGCTATACAATAGAAGGAGGAAACTAGTTCAGAAAAAAAAGCAAATCCCAGGAAGGAAAGACATCCCTGATCAGTATCAGCAAGAAACTAAGGTCCCTCGTGAAATCATCCAAGGCTAACTTCAAAAGAAAAATAGCCAAGGATTCAAAAGATAACCAAAAAGCCTTCTTTAGCTATGTTAAGAATCTAAGTGGCAATTTGCAGATATGCACTGAACTAGTGCAAAATAGCACAAAATATACTGAACCTACTGATATTGCCAACATCCTGGCAGATAGATTCAGTGCAAACTTCACTCCCCTCTCACCTCCAAAAGGGCCCACAATAATACTGGAAAAGTGTAGTGTCCCAAAAATCAGAAACGCACAGGTGAAAACAGCCCTTTCAAAAGCCAAAAACACAGAGTCAATGGGACCAGATGGTGTCCCAGGCTGCATCTTGCACGAACTACAGAATGAACTAACCCCCCACCTAAACACGCTGTTCAACCTCAACCTCTCCACAGGCTATGTGCCCATAGAATGGCGCACAGCAACTGTTATTCCTCTCCACAAAGTAGGGGCCACAACTGACCATGGTAACTATCGCCCAGAAGCCTGACTAGCCTGGTCTGCAAGGCTATGGAGCACATCTTCATGGAACTCATTAACAAAGACATTGGGAACCTCCAAACACTTGACCTGACCCAGTTCGGCTTTGTTAAGGGCAGATCATGCCTACTAAACCTGGTTGACTTCTTACAGACAGTCACCAAGGACATAGACGAGGAAAAGGTGGTTCACACAGCCTACCTTGACCTCATCAAGGCTTTCAACACCATTCCCCACTTGGGTATTACAGAAAAACTCACCAGCCTGAATATAAACCCCTACATCACGAGATGGGTTGCCAGCTGGCTTACAGACAGAACTCACACGGTAAGAATAGCGGGCTCCAGGTCTGACTCTAAACCAGTCACAAGTGGTGTCCCGCAAGACTCGGTCCTGGGACCCCTACTGTTTGGTATATACTTCTCAGAAGTACAGGCAAACACAGGAGGACTATGGCTAACCAAGTTCGCTGATGACTGCAAACTGGGAGCCATAACTGACTATCCAGCTGACATGGACATCCTCCAAAAGGGCCTTACTGAGACTGACACCTGGTGTCAAAGTCATGGCCTCAAGCTAAATGCCAAAAAATGCATAGTCATTCCATTTGGGAAAAACAAAACACCCATGAATTACCACATAGGTGGCAGCCCCCTTAATACAGAAAAGGTAATAAGAGATCTGGGGACCCAGGTAGATAGTAATCTCTCCTTTGACGATCATATTGCCAAAGTAGTTAGGAAATCCTTCTATGTGGCCCATCTAATTACTAAAGGGTTCACATCTAGAAATAAAGAGGTTATAGTGCCCCCTACTCATCATTCATTAAACCCATCATAGAGTACAATGCCCCATTTGGGATGTACCTCACAAGACACTACCAACAGCTGGAAAGACCACAAAAATACCTCACCAAGAGGATTACTGGCCTCAAACATATGTCCTATGCAGCCTGATTGAAAAAACTCTGGCTGCACTCAGTGGCATATCGCTTACTCAGAGGTGATCTCTGCCTGACTTACAAAGCCATGTCCAACTCAGAATTAATGGAAATGCTCCACCTAAAGAAATCCAAGTCTCTGCGAGCCATGCACTCTAGTGAGCTAAACCTCGCCACAACAATAAATAGAATATTACTGGAGGGATAGATTCCTGTCACACAGACTCCCCAAAATTCCAAACTACATCAGGCAGAGCCCCTCACTAACAAGAAACCTTGACAAGTGGATGGGTAACAGAAAATACACCCCTGGGATCACTTCATTGGCTCTGCTTGACAGAGGATCAGTTAATGAATCAATGGGGTGGCGAAAGTCGACACACTCTGGCTAGGCTTATAAATGCCCTCAGGCAGATTGCCTAGTACCTACCTCTGAACCTATATATGTATATATATATATATATATATATATATATATATATATATATATATATATATATATAGTGAATGACTAAAGTTTACAGAGTTGCCTAATATTTGCAAATTAAAGATTTCTTAGAATGCACATTCTGCTCCCATCTCAGTGTTTAATATATTTTGTTGGTGTTCTAGCTTATGTGCTAATTTAAAACAATACTAAAGATAGATATTTCCAGTTGTTCATTTTTTTTTTGTTAAATTCAAGCAGAATTCTCACTAATAAAGAAATAAAATTCTTGTATTCATTGTTAATCTAAACAAGTATAGTATTAAAATGGAGTTTTACCTTCTGTTATCGCTCACTCATTCCTACTGTAAATGTAATTACTCATAATTCAGTTTTGCTTCCTCTTGACAATTTTGATGACTGCCAAATGTGTAAGCAGATTTCTTTCCTACCAAGAAAATCAAAGGCCTAAATCAAAAAAGATAAAGTGACTGCCTCTTCCTTCTTGATATCATACAGGCTGCTGAATAGCAATCTCTGCCTTGTCTAGAGTGCTTCAACACACCCTTTCTTCACCAATCTACTGCACATCTACAAGTTCAATGGTGGCATAAACACCTGCTCAAGAGATCTCAGTCTCTTCTACATCATAAATTGAACATTCTGTATGAATAGATGTGTATCACAGAAAATACCACCTGTTTGGCATCATCTTCCTCTTCACATGAAGCAAAGTACTTCCCTTACTCTTCTTAAACATAATCTGAACAAATGGATAGGAAGCCACAAATTCATCCCTGTGGATAGGAATCCACAAATTCATCCCTGGTTTAACACCCTTGTCCCTTATGACTAGGGGTGATGTGTAAATGTTCTTCCAACTTTCAGTTACTCGACCTTAAATTATAAAGGCTAAACATTTAGTGGGAATGCAGGACTAAGCTTATAAAGAGTCTAGTGAATAAATAGCCCCATAAGTATCTATGAACCTCTGCATATAAACTGTTAGTCTAGAAACTGCAATATTATAATCCAGCAGAAATATAAAACAATTTGCTTAATGGTATTTAGTTAGAGGATTTACACATGAGAATAGTTTAAGAGATATATCCTCATTTAATATTAATTGTTTTAAAAATATTATTTTTTTGGGGGTGGGTTTCTTATTTGGATAATGGTCATGAGTGAGTCTTTGAAGGACCTACAGAGATTAACAGTATTATTTGTGGTACCCAAATCTCCTGACTATACAGACATAAGTTTATTATGGGCCTTAGTTATTCTGAAATCATTTTGATTGACTGACATTTTCAGTAAAAAAAAACTTTTTGTTTTTCATGAAGAATCCTGATTCATACTATTGCTACTCATTCTTTTTGTATGATTTTTGTAGATTTGGTTTTGGCCCCAAAGTTAATTTTGTGCTCTGAAGTTATTATATTACGTATGTGATGTCTTCATATTGTTTTATTCTTACAGTGGGATTCCTTTCTCATTCTATTTTTTCCATGGAATTGATTCTTATCCGTATGATGTTTGATTTTACTGGCATGCTACTCCATTTCATTGTTAAATGTGGTGTGTTATAGGTCTTCAGAACTACACAGGGTATTATTTTATTTTGGAGACCTGGTGAAATAATTGTCTTTGGTGACATAAAGTACAGGAAGATATACAATTGTAGCCTGGATGTCATTATCCATGAACTTCCTCCATAATTATACCATGTCCTTTTCTTGGGTTACATAAGGGTTACATAAGGCAGATGGAAAAGCATCCACAAACTTTCCCCCTTGCTTTTGCCATTGTGCATCTCTCTGCTTCTAATTATTTATCATCTCTTCCTTTGTTGGTACAATACTACATCCGACAGTATATGACCTGGTCATGTAGACTCTTATAGTCATGGCCCAGCCTTGAAGGCCTATTCATTTAAGCACAAAATCATGCTGTTTGGTAAAATATATCCTCGATCATGCGGATCAACAGACATCATTTTTTTTTTGTTTGTTGTGCAAACTATTTTTTTCTCCATATTCTCTCCTTTGTTTTGTACTTGGTTCATGGACAGTGATTAAAGGCGTGCCCAGTATGTTTTGGCCTTGGCAAAGAGGCAACGCATAGCACATACACTGGCTCAGTAGAAACCCTGGAAATGATACCTCTCTCTGACTCGCACATATAGTAAAAGGGATGCCTAACTTGACACTACCTGTTTTCAAACATGTATAGAGAATGTAGTATGTGCATCCGACATAGGCAGCCCTGCAGCACCACCTGAGGCATGATTGCCATGTTTTAAGCAATATAAAGCAGTGCTAAACAGCTTGTACCACTATTTAGTATATGTAGACAAAATTGCACACACTAACAAGCACAACTTTGTGCAATGTTGAGCAATATTGGGCATTGTTCAGCAATGTTGGTTAATGTAGATCAATGTTTGGCAAGTTCTGTCAAAATTGTGCATAGTTGAGCAAAAGCAGGTAAATATGCTCATATTTGCTTTACTGATCCTTAAGGAGTCTGGTCTTCCCAGTATGAAAATATAAAGCAGTGATAATCCTCAAACCCAGGATACCATGCACTATAGTCACAGTACTGAACCACTAAACCATAACAGTATTTCACTGGTCAGCCTGTATGAAGAAATGTTGATGAGTCTATGCAAAGTGTCACATGGAAACCCTGCAGGCACAGCACAATCCCTGTAGAGTTATGACACAAAGGTGAGCCCTGCAGTAAAAATTACAACCTGATTTTCAACACACATATAGTATAAATGTTAATATTGTGTGTGTTCAAACATGTCAACAGTTTAGTTCAGACAGCAACTTACTGAAAGGTCACACTGAGCATGCTCACACACTTGAATAAATGAGGCAAATGTCAGGCAACAACATACTGAAAGGCCAAACTGGGCAGGCTCACACACTTAGGCCATGTGTGAGTACAGCGGTCGGCCACACATATCTGGCAATTGCATGTGTTAACCCAGGAACCTCACACTATTCACCAATCCTGCCTTGTGCACACAGTTATATGACAACAGACACATATATAATATATTGGAACCCTGACATAATCAAATATGTACTACAGATACTTAGGTTGATCATAGAAAGTGGTAAAGCAAAAAAGATAAAAAACCTGCAATCATTATCATCAATAAACAATCTGCACTCCAAACATTATCCAGTCTAGGTTATGGAAAGATTACCTGTGAAGGAGTCCATACAGAACCATGACACTTCCATCAGCTATGTCATAAATAGCAATGTACACTCATATATGTCCTGAGTCAGGGCCAACTGTAAATGACTGACAATGCCAACATCCTGTCAGAGAGGCCCATACCTACATACCCACCTCCCACTAACAAAAGGCCCTATCATCATAACAGGAGATATCACATGTAGAATGGGTAAACAGCTCCTTTCAAAGCTGAAAACTTGGCATCAATTGGATTACATTGTTTCCCTATATGTGTCATATGTGAACTGCAGAACAAAGAGACCCTGCACCTGAGCAGTCTGTTGAGCCTCACCCTCTCTACAGGATATGAAACAGTTGCATGAGTTACAGCAACAAATGGCACACTCAACAAGTGTTGGTGCACAACAGACCATGGGAACTATAGTCCTATAAGCCTATGAAGTCTGATCTGCAAGGCCATGGAGTCCATCATGATTGAAGTCATAAACAGAGCTATTGGAAGCCTACAAACACACAACCCTACCAACTTTGGTTTGGTCATGGGCAGATCATGGTTCCCAAACCTGCTAGACTGTTTGCAAGGCAGCCACCTAGGACATACATCAATGAAATGAGCTACACACGTCCCACATACACTTTGAATAGCCCTTTTTCAACATCCCAGACACATGCCGTATCCACAAAATCAACAACCCGTGCATAAATATGTATTGTCATCTGATGGATTGGCAATTGGGCCACAGATAGATCACACAAGGTAAGAATTGTGAAGTCCTGTTTAAGCTGCTAACACCTGCTGTTCCCCATGGCTCAGTCCTGGGATTGCATAAAACAAAGTGCACACACATTACTCTGTGTAGTCTGATGATGTCAGCATCCTACAAATATAGCAGGAGAAAGGAACTCACCCAATAAAGCATATAGCGTGTCGTGTTAATGCGTATCTTTTTAGTATCATAACGTAGGTAGGGGTTTGAATCCTGCAATTGCTGAGTATGTGTGTGTTGGGGTGTATGTTTCTGTGTGATTTCCTTTGAGAGGAGTGTCCTTTTTGGAGACTAGGAAAACAGCTTAATAGTGGTCTATTCTTCTTTGGCAAGTCTGATGATGTCAGCATCCTACAAAGATAGCATTGGAAATGAAAACTCCCAGTAAAGCATATAGCGTGTCGTGTTAATGCATATTTCTCTAGTATCATAACATAGTGAGGTAGGGGTTTGAATCCTGCAATTTCTGACTGTTGGGGTGTATGTTTCTGTGTGATTTCCTTTGAGAAGAGTGGCCATTTTGGAGACTAGGAAAACAGCTTAAAAGTGGTCTATTCCTCTTTGGCAAGTCTGATGATGTCAGTATCCTACAAAAATAGCATTGGAAATGAAAACTTCTAGTAAAGCATATAGTGCGTCATGTTAATTTGTATCTCTCTAGTATCACAACATAGTTAGGTAGGGGTTCGAATCCAGCGATTGCTGACTGTGTGTGTATGTTTTTGTGTGATTTCTTTTGAGAGGAGTGGCCATTTTGGAAACTAGGAAAACAGCTTAAAAGTGGTCTATTCCTCTTTGGCAAGTCTGATGATGTCAGCATCCTACAAATATAGCAGTGGAAATGACAACTACCAATAAAGCATACAGCGTGTTGTGTTAATGCGTATCTTCCTAGTATCATAACATAGTTAGGTAGGGGTTTGAATCATGCAATTGCTGAGTCTGTGTGTGTGATACTGTTGGTCAATGTGTTGTGAGTTTAGCTTTTACTACTGTATGACGTGTCAGTATAACAACAGTATGTGCATTGCACACTTCAAGTATCTGTGTGGCAAATACATATATGTACATGTGACCTCAATTAGTTCATAGGTGTGAAGCCTACTTTCTACATGAATACATCTGTTACCTTTGACAGATTGTGCTGCTGCCTCTCAGACCTTCGGTCACATACGTATGTTTGTGACAAGGCCAGCCACTGTAGTGATCTGTGGCCTAGGTCATCTCTGTCACACACACCCATGACAGTTTCTATAGAATAGTGTGAGTGAGGGTTCATGCCTGGGGTATATTTCAGACATGTTCAAACACAACAAAGTCTGTCAATAATGGACATTCATTATAGATGAATAACAACTTTGTGGATATACATACAGACCCCTTATTGCTTATGTAATACACCGAGGGACTTCAGAATACCTATGGAAATGTGAATACCAAAGGACAGATGACATAACACTTGGCTGTATGTACACATCGGTACCCGTTCTACATGTTGGGGGCTACTACCTATGTGGTACTGTTGGGATACTATGTTTAGTAAATGTGGATGACTATGCTAAGCTGGTTCATAGCTTTACAGCATGGGTTGGACAACAGGTATCTGTCTGTATGATACCCTTGTGGAGGATAAGTGTCTCATCCAGAGAATGCATTGTAGGGCACTGTATGCATTTCCAGATGTGGACGGACATATCCCTAGTGTGTTTGCTTGTACCTAAGAGGGCTATATGCCAAACAAGCATGGTCCCAGGAATGGGTGGTGGTCAATACCACTGGTTACTGGTATAGTATAGTACCGGAAGGATCCAAATGCTACTGAGTTTCCTACATCTGTGTGTCAGTTGTCAAGACATCATCTAACGATTGGTTGCAGTCAGGCTGTTGAGGTTGTGTATGCTACCAGAATGCAAACCAATGACAGATAGTAACAGTATCACCCACAGCATAGTGTCAAACTATGTCATACACACATATGTACCCAAGTTGAAACATATGTGTATTAAAATGCGTAGTGGCCACCAATAGAAACTAAGAAGTGTTGACACTGTGTAATGCAGGGCATGTCACCCTTCCCATGTGTCCACTTTGCACGTACATGCAGACAGTGCACCTCCACCATGTTCACAAATGTACACCTGCAAATCTGTACTGCACACATCACACACGTACTGTCCACTCACCAACACATGCTGCCAAAACTACACACATCAGCCAAGTGGCACATGGGCGGACAATACATTTTTGGAAATAACACTGTTGTAAACAATACTACATTGATAATCATAGCTTTAATGCATCATGCCTGCTCAGATATACCTACAAGGATATCATTACACTATACTGTTGACAACATGCTAACATTGCTACACTGCTATAAAGTCACCCTGTGCATCAGCACCATGATAGCCTGTTCCTGCATCAATGTTACAGATGACAGGAGGTGGCACAGTTTCATCATATGCACATGGTGTGTTGCTGGTTTGCCAGAGCCCGACATTGACCCATCCAATCGACGTGTATGTTTGTGTGTGTGTGTGTGTGTGTGTGTGTGTGTGTGTGTGTGTGTGTGTGTGAGGGACAACAGTACAGCATGGGTCAATGTTGATGTCATGTGTGTATGTATGTGTTAGCCCTAGGTGTTTGGTTTATGTGTGTGTGTGTCTGCATGCACACAGTTCCACCATGTGGCTGCCATATACGGGAGGTTGTGGGGCAGCCACAGACTGTACCTGTCAGGCTGTACAGATCATCATCTCTGGCCAAAGACACAGTACCTGTGCCTGGCAGGGGTGCAACGGACAGTATCGGGTACTAAGCCAGACTGGGTACTATCATCAGAGGCAGATGGATGTCGACTGGACCCATGTCCCTGCTGGGACTAGCCAGAGCCACTTGCACATGGTCTTCTATGACGGTCTATTGACAGCCCAGCCCCAACATTGCTGGGGCTGGTACTGCCACTACGGGAGTGGCTGTGACTTGTGTGTTGTCTGCGATGACTGCAAGCCGATGATGTTGCTGGCATACGTCCACATCTTCGTCTCAGCCTTCCTGCACTGTCCTGGCACATGGACATGACATTGCGGAGGACGTCTAATGTCTCCCCCCAACGTGTATCAATGACGTCGGTGTAATGACGGATGGCACCGGCAAGGTCACAGATACTGTCATTGATAGCAGTGTTATGGGCCCTCTGCGCCCTCAGTCCCTGTCTGGTGTACTGTTCCATACGTGCCTGTGCCTGCATTACAGCCCGGAACATACCTGAGGTTATAAGACCTGTGGGGGCACATCTGCCAGGGGCATTACAACCAGCAGTGCTCCCACGAGAACTCCTGGACATCCACCTATGTGGTACCATACCAGGAATCTGGGTATGGCTGCTGTGAGGGGATGCATGTGCCATAGTTACCACACTATCCTGGTCAATGCCTACTGTATGCTGTCCCTCAGCTAAGGCCATTGGTGATGAGGGATGTATTGGCAGTATGAATGTGCGGATAGATGGGGTGGAAAGCTGTGTACTGTCGACTGGTGGCCCAATGACAGACCCTGTCAAACCTGCCTGTGCCACAACACATGTATCATCATTTCCACTATTTGTGGCAGGGTCTTCAGGTTCTCTGCTGCACTCAACCAATACAACCTCAGCACCTATGAGATGAAGACAGGAAACACACTTTACAATCTGTACATGATGTTAGCACACATGCACACATGCACACATGAACACATGCCCACATGCACACATGAGCACATGAACACATGCACACATGCACACATGAACACATGCACACATGAACACATGAACACATTTTCACATGAACACATGAACACATGCACACATGAACACATGCACACATGCACACATGAGCACATGAACACATGCACACATGCACACATGAACATATGAACACATGCACACATGAACACATGAACACATGAACATGTGAACACATGAACACATGCACACATGAACAAATGAACACATGCACACATGCACACATGCACACATGAACACATGAACACATGCACACATGCACGCATGCACACATGAACACAATGACACTACTCACTAAAGTAGACACACACACACACACACACACACACACACACACACACACACACACACACACACACACACACACCAACAGCAATCCAGAACATACCCATTAGTGGTTGATGGTGGAGTACAGTATCACAAGCCAAAGAGTCCCATCACACGTGTCAGCATGCAGGATGTGTGCTGCTCAACAGCATGCAGTGCAAGTGTAGAGAGCCCTTGTTAATAACAGTATACATGTCTTTGATGCATGTGTGTTGTTCAATGATTGGCCTCACCCTGGGACACAATGTGTACATGGACACAACATTGCTGTGCAAGTGTTAAATGCTTTTCAATGTCGTATGCACCATCACTCACAGGTATACATACCATGGCTGGATGCACACAACTGTCAGGTGTATAACAATGAATGGTATGAGTAGTACTGTAGTTACTGTAACTTGATGTAGTGTAGTACCATGAGCCATCATCAGGCAGCATCATGTGGTCACTCAAGGCCACTAATGTGTGCCACACTGGCAACTATCTTGCTGTACCTGAGCTGCAGCACTGTGGCTACATTAATCATTTCACAGGCAGTTGTTACATGGTTATGTAAGGTGTTCAATAGGGAGCATTGCCTAACATGACTGTGTTGTTTGTTGAAGAGTTTTGCACCGTCCCATGATAGGCCTCTACCCCTCAGGTATAGTATGTGTGCTGTGTGGATGACATTTGGGATACTGGAGTCTGTCCTTAGAGCAGGTGTCTGAATACACCATGTGTATCATATTAACACATACTGCATATGACATGATGGTGTATGTTGTGTGCATGTGTATTGACTCTGCCAATACAATGTCCACTACAGTGTACCACAATTGTTTGGGATGCTCTGTGTATAGCATGTGTTTGAGGCAGCTACTCATGTTACTGGGATGTGCATAGTCCCACAGAAAACATGCAGAGCATGCATTATGTGTAGGTGTTTTACATGTGTATATGGCCTACAACTCACCTATGACATACACATGTTATTTGCCATATTAAATGTAGAACACTCACCAGCATGGGTCTGCTGTCTTGCTGTCACACCAGAGGGACCTACAAGTATATGAGATTTGTCAGTGTCAACAACTATGGCATTGATGCTGTAAGTTTGCAATTTTACAGTAGTACAATGGTTGACAGTCACAGGCATACAGCTTATGTTCCAAATTATCAGTATTGCACAACAACAGGCTCCACATCTTCCAAATACACAGTACACATCTGACATATGCATGTTCTAACAATCGAGCTAACAGTAGTCTACAGATATGCCATGTTACCTGCATGCTCTGAGTCAACTTGCTGGGTGAATCCGGCCTCCATGATGACACGTCTGTTGTAGTGGTTGTCTAGGAGCCACCATGCTGAGGAGCAGCTCTTCCACTCTGGTGAGGGGCAAATGTAATGCTGCACCACCACCTGTGGCAAGGTGTTGTCTGCGGACTTCGGAGGCATGCTGCCAGACATGTCTAATTAAATCACTGCAGTGATGGCGTACCTGCTCATAAGATCGTTTATGCATGCCTACATCATTAACCCAACGGACAACATCTTGCCACAGTGCAGTGCGCTCATGCTGGTCCTGGCTGTTTCTGGAGAACAGCAGGGTGTGATGTTGTACTAGGGTGGATATAATGATTTCCTCCTCTTCAGGGGAATATGCAGGGTTGCGGTGGTGAGACATGTCCCTGGACGACAATAAAACAATTATTGTGAGCAAGTCATGTGGCACACTTAACATTCTAAAGTACAGATATCAATAAAATGCCATATATAGCAACCTATTGGCTGTCAGTAGATACACACTTTTAATACCACACATCAGTGCTCAGCCCACAACTGCCTGGCAGTGCCTGGCACATTCTATATATTAAACCATGTTCTGCACAGCAACAAAGTGAAACCAGTATGTAAGACTATACAACAGCACATGGCACACTGTATGTGACACAATGCACCACCAAGCCACAGGAGGTATATATGAAGCTAATGCATAGAGAAATATGTCATCCATTGAAATGATTGTAAAGTACAGTTACAGTACTCCCAGTACATCACACTACTTGTTGATAGCAAACACCTAAGTAACATATGTGCACATTCATCAATATAGGTGGCATACTGCTGTACTACACTATACATGTTGCTAGATATGCACTTATATCCTGTAACACACATACGTCCGAGGCCATGTTACAGGCATACCCACACACACATCAGACATACCTACAAGACACAAAGGTATGGCAACCCAGATGAGCTTTACCTGTGTACCATACAGTATTGTCTGTCAGCTCTTACAAAACCTTATGCCTGAGGTATGTAATGTGTGAGGACAACAGGTAACAAACAAAACAGTGTTTCCAAGCAATGTGGATATACACCATACTGTGCTGTTTAGGCCTACAGCTACAGGTAGTACTACAGTTCTTACTGGATTTGTATTCACTAGTGTTAACAATCAATAAGCATACATGTACTGCTTTAGCCTACAATGGCACACTCCAGTCAACACCATGGGACTATGTCACACCATATGCCATACTGCTTTTCCTGCCTAGCAATAGCATACATATCTTTTGTGGGGATCAGAGCTAGAACACTACATACCATGATATAAACAGTTTCCCACTAGGCTATCATACATATACACAATGTTGACACATTCACATACACATTCACCATCACACTCAGTCAACCTCACATAGCAATTAATGAAACATGTACATGCGTGTGTTTATGGGGTCCTAGGTAGCTCATAGACTATTAGCCGCAGGGCCTATAGAAGCCTAGCCATACGATACCCTGCCCTTCAACACACATGTTATATAAGTTCATGTGCCCCTGTCATGCAGAGCCACAGAGGTGATTCCCGAGTTATATTTCCTATCTCACATCCATTCATCATGATTATTCATGATGACTGCTAATGAGGACCTTTCTTTGCTATTGATAGGTAGTTAGTTCCAGAGTATGGTATGTGTCTGAGATGTGAATGTACCACTCCAGCATGTTCTGCTTTTTGACGTTACAAGGTTTAGATCAGTACAGTGTGTAGCTTGTAGGTATTTTGATCTGTTGACATGGAGCATATCTAACACCTGTGTGTTTGGCATAGCTTTGTATTTTAGGCAGAGGTTGGCTCTGGGTAAGCGATATGCAACACAGTGTAGCTGTGGTTTTGTAAGACAGTCTGCATAGGGCATCTGTTTGAGTCTGGTAATACTCTTTGTGAGGTTTGTGCCTGGTGTCTACAGTTGCTGTAGATGTCTTCTGAGGTACATACCAAAAGGGCCATTGTACTCTATGATGGGTTTTATGACTGATGAGTAGAGTGGAACACTGACCTCTTATTCCATGGATGACACACCTTCTCTGATGACATGTGGACCATACACAGTTTACATGACTAGTGTGGCACTGTGATTATCAAAAGGGATACTACTGTCCACCTGTGTCCCGTGGTCTCTTATCACACTTTTGGTGTTGAGTACACTACCACCTATGTGGTAGTTCATGGGTACAGGGTTTTTAACAAAAGGGATGGCAATACATTCACAACACTGAGCTTGAGCATACATATAAACATCCATTGGTGTACATATAGATTTGCATGTGGGCACATATACAGTCCATCTTTCATGGTGTGAGTATCAGTTATGCAAAGGTTGAGAGGGATACAGTTATGTAATAATGTTGCACAGTCTTGTGCAGAATGCATTGAAGGTATTCTCAGCCCATGTATCTTTAGCAGGACTCCCTGTCTGGAAGACTGAAAACTTAACAAATCATACCCACAGAGTTTAAACACCACATGTCATATACCAGCACTGTATGCTGTCTTGTTTGCCACACACTACAACCTACATGAAAATATGCACATAACAACCTTCACCAACATATATATGTCCACCCTTCACAAACAGTTGCAGTATGTCCCTTGCTCTATGCACATGTTAAGATGCTACTATATCTGACACATAAATATCTCTCCATATGTGTGCACCATACACACACAAGGTCCACACTGTTGTAAGTCTGTAGACCTCATGGATGCCCTCTTGGGCCTTGCTACAACATGAACAGTTGTCATGTGTGAATAGCAGTAATGTTACAGGGAGTATTTATAGCAGCTAATGCTACATTACTATATTAGCCTGATACAGCAGTTGCCAATGCTAAGCTACACATTATATGACTATCATGCATGTGTTACTCTGTCACATCCAGGTTTATATAGCTTTTTACATTAATCCCACAAGCAGCTATTATACATAGTACTGTACAGAACATAGATGACATGATCAGATGTTTGACATTTAATGTTGTGCTACATATGTCACAGTTATGTCCCACTGCACACAGCTGCACACTAATTTGTCCATGGCAATAGTCATGCATGGCATCAGTGCATACATACCTACTGCTGCCACATATGCATGTTTCAAAGTATTTACAGTACTCTTCATAAACATCTACTACTTGCCGATAAACACATATCTGTTACATACCTGTTTGTCACTTTCAGGTCCATCTGTGTATGTTTTGAGACCTTTTTTTTTTTTTTTTTACTTCAGTAAAGATTGCTTTTACTTAATTTCTTTTGGTTATTAATTTTTTTTTCTTTACTTAATTAATATATTTGGTTAGTAATTCAGTCAACTCTTTGTACTTAATTAAACTTTTGTGTTATTAAGTAATTATTCTTTTTTACTCCTCCCCAGGTTCACTGATGCTTTAACACGTGCAATGTAATGATTGCATGTGGGGATAGCAAGTACAGTCTGCTTTTATAGGTATCTGCACATGTGCATGTGATGCCCTCTGCACAAATTGGTGCCCAGCATTTGGTAAATGCATACAGCCTGCTGTGTGGTAATTGCAGTACTCACTGTCATAGCAACCCATTGCTTTAAATTGCTAAGTTTTGTAGGCGTAGCCCTTTCAGATTTCCAGAGTGGAGCCCATGCTTGTTTGATGTGGACACTGTTGTTTAAGTCAGAAGGTTGGTATACTTCTTATATCTGAAGCTACAGGTGTAGACAGTGATGTACATGTTGTACTCAGACCTGACTGTTGCCACTTCCAGTACAGAGCTATCAGTGTAGAGTTTAACTCACCCCTACAAATGCTTACACAAAATATACTCACAAGATATATGTGAGTATGTAGTTTCTTTTCTACTTATGTAATTAACTGCCATACAACAGTAGTTATTGAGAAGTATTCCTTTGGCACATGAACTGTTTGTGAACTGTTATACTGTGCATATTGATGTACTCACTTCTGCAGAGTTTGTGTATATTTATTGTTGACATTTGCACAGGATTCTCAGGTAAACTGGACAATTCCACTACTGAGTATGCCTACCTACATCCTTGTTAGACCCTAAACACACAACTATATTTAAAATTTGGGGGGGGGGTGCAGACATACAGAGAGCATTACATCTTATTGTGTGAGTGTTATCTTACTGGACTTAAAGGATTTGTGTGTACCTGTTAGTTTGTCAAGGCAGGTGGTCTGTCTGCAAAGTTTGCAACTGTGAACCTATCCAGATGGTAGCCAGATGTTAGCCTGTTACTCTTTGTCTCTGCAACCCACAGGTGTTTTCAGCACTGGTACAATGGCATTGTTGCAGTCAGTTGCTATCAGTACATGGTTACATCCTTTGGTATTTCTGTGTTGTACTCCTACATAAGGGTATGCTTGTGGAAGTCCTCCCAAAGTTATTTTCAGAGTGTGTAACAGCAGATAAGCTGATATTCGTGTGTGTCTGTGCCTCTGCCAGGCCTATGAAACACTCAGATACATATTTGCTTGGAGTCAGGGATAGGTAGTTAAAAGTGAGGTACACCTTCCACATAATAGAGACAGTAAGTGTAGACTTGAGTGAAGCAGTGCATATGGATTAGTACACCTTTTATGAAGTACATGCAGTGTCTACTGTTATTATTGTCATTATTCATTGTGTAATACACCACCTCTCTAAGAAACATCAGTACTTTTCAGAGGGATTCAGAGGGACACAGCTAAAATATGTTGCACAATCAGGGACATCCCTGAATAGTAGTCACAGTTAGGAATTATGGCCTCTGCCCTAATCAGATATGCCAGTGTTTGTCCTGCTATGATACTGTGTGGGGTTGTAAAGTGCCTCTATAACATTATTTGCTGTTAGAATAGCTGCTTCTCTTATCACAATCATGTAATGCAATTCCACAACAATTGCTGGTAAAGATCCACAGAGCAAACTTTGTGTTATGGCCTTACTATTTTTCCTTTACATTCACTCATTGTATTGCATGATATATTTATTTCAGCACCAAGTTATTGTATATCTGCTGTGGCTTAGTGGTACTTCATGCAGTCAAGTGTGGCCAAGGTCTGGGGTTCGAGACTAACAGAGGTGTTTTATTTTGCTGCTGAGCAGACCAAGGGCCCTGACATACAGAGTGATTAAGGCACTTTTAAGCAGCTGTAAGTGGGTTTGCGCGAGTTTGCACTTAGCCATGCTTATCTAAGCACACACATGCGCACACTCACTCAAACCCGCTAACTACTGCTTATATGTGCCTACTCCCGCTAACCCCCATGCTAATTTCTTTGAAAGAAAAGAAAATGGGGAGATAGGAAAGTGGTGAAAAAGGGGCACAAAGAGGGAAAGACAGTAGGAAAACCAGCTTGGGATGTGCAGGACAGGTGTAGGGAAGGTCCATAGCTGCCCATTTCTTTACCAGCAATAGCTGTGCATATGATAGATATTTGGAGTGAAATTTGAAACCTTCCACCCCTGAGAGAGGGGTGAGGACAACAAAGTATGTTGTACTGCCAATTATAATTATCAGTTTACATGTCCAGCGGACATGTGTGAGAAATGAGCAGCTATGTATGGGGCGTATTTTTCTTGTGGGAACAGAATACCTTTTTTTTTTTTTCAGGTGAGAGTGGAATGTGAGGTAGAGGAAGTAGGTATATTTGGGGAGGTAGGTTGGGGAGGTAAACAGACAAGACAAACAAGATGCATACAGGGGCAGAGTATGATACATGGGGTGGGTGAACACCATTGATGGGGATGGATGTTTGGAAATCGCAAGCCCATGAGCCCACAGATGGTAACAGTGGAACTGAAATCCCCACCCATTGGCAGTCACCACTGCACCTTCACAGCCCCAAGGGTGGCTGTGCTGGGGGCTGCGTAGGAGGGGCAGGCTCACCCGTGAGTCACGCCACTCTTGCCTCGAGCTGGTGTAGGGGATCAGCGACCGAATGCTGGATCTCCCTATGCACAACAACTCGGACCATTCGGAGGGTGACAGGTGTCCCTTCTCCGCCCATGCTTGCACAGGGGGGATGAGCCCCATCCCCTGCAGTGCTTCCACCTGAAGGTGGCACAGGACCAATGGAGGAGGGTAGCCCGGGCTGGGCACCGGACCTGCTGGTGCCAGGTGCAATTGCCAGCTGAGGAAGGACAGGTGGGACTGCTGGGACCGGCCTTCCCGTACGTTCTGTGATTAGTTGTGTTTAATTACAACATAGACAACAGCATTCCAAATTAGTTGTAACAGCATGCAGTAATATTCCCATTAACCCAACACACCAGGGTTCCAACAGTTGAACAGCAAGCATAACACATGCATATATTGACAGTGGACATTACAACAGCATGCAGGGATGATTGGTGGCAACAGGCCACCAAGATTGTGGTGTTTGAACAGGGCACATGCATCAAAGTAAATTCAGATATTTATAGAACAATAGGACATATGTCCCAACACATGTTTTGAGATTAGACATACCCACTGAGGTGTAGAATTGCATTGTTTATGCACATACAGTAGGGTGTAAAAAGAAATCTCCATTAACAGCTTATAAGTACTTTTAGTCTACACTACATTCCTATTGACTGCAGGTGTATATCCCCTACATGTATTATTACACTAGGCAACATGCATTAGGTTGTGTAATGGGTTTGGCTAGTTTATTATATACACCTGACCTATATCTGACATACTAACTGTCCAAGATGCAGATGTTACTGCTACATAGTTTTATATTTTATTTATATATATATATATATATATATATATATATATAAATATATATATATATATATATATATATATATATATATATATATATATATATATATATATATATATATATATATATATATATATATATATATATATCTACATATCTGGATGTGTTCACATGACATTTTCAGTTAAATTTCTACAGAACCCTACATTTCATGTAGCACACTCACATTTCTGGGGAACACATTAACAAGCTACTCTTGTGCCAGATTTACCTATGCATGCCAGTTATTAACCGACTGTTGAGGACTGTATATATGCTTCACAGCTACTGACACTTCCTTCATCCACTTTATATGGGACTGCCCAACTGTGGGTTGACAGCACTTAATACAACAGTACTATTTATATAATGCAAGGATACAACAACATTTCAAAGTAAGTGACACAGACACACTCCAAGTATTATACCTTTATTAATTACATTACACACTTTTGTACAGGCTCTCTCCTTTATTTGATATTACAGTGCATACAGAAGACTTATTCAAGACATATTATACCTTTATTGATAGGTTACAACACTCATTTTCATGCTCGCTCACTTATTTTATATGACAGTACATGCAGAGATATTATTCCGGACTTATTTTACCTTTATTACTGGGTTACTGCACTCTTTTTCTGGCTCTCTGACTTTTTTTATATTACAGTACATGCAGAGGACTTATTCAGGCCATTTTAGGGCTGTATTATTGGGCTAAAACATTTATTTTCAGGCTCTCTCACATATTTTATATAACAATACATGCATAATAATTACTAACCTGCCTGGTGGCGCAGCCTTAGCAGCATATCTGCATAGGCTTGCTGATTCGCAGCACGGACACCTGTAGCTGTGAAGTAAATGAAGGGATATTGAGACATACCTATCCATTATATAGACTAAATTAGCATGTCTTACATACTGCATTCCATGGCTACCTACTCAGTAGTGGGGCATCTTGCATACCACGGGCCTCCTGTATCCATTGGTTCAGTAGGTCCTGCTTCCATCTCTTCAGGTCTGCATAGTGGTGACGGACCTGCTCACCAGTCTGGGGGATGCCTGTAGCACTGGTGAGGTCATGAGCTAACCGGTTCCAAGCCTCTGTTTATACTCTAGCCCTTGGAACTGGCCCTGCAGGAGTCTTGTCTCATGACGGTGGACAAGGAGCCAAACCATGTATTTTGACTCCTAGATGCCCCAGGGTTGCGCTCGAAAGTGACTACCCTCTCCAGCACCAGCCATTCTAACTGCAGATGTGAGCTACAATCAGTTATGGTGAGTATTCCTGCAGATGGAGCTTAAATATGCCGCATTTCCCGCACTTTTTTGTGATTGGCCATTTTTGAAAATTCTCGTATATGTATGTAAACAGTGAATGCTTATCCTAAGTTGTCATGGCTTAGTGGTTCAGTACTTTGATTATGGTGCACAGTGTCCGGGGTTCGATCCTTGTCATTGCTTTTAATTTTACTACTGTCCAGATAGGCTAGGGGGTGTGGCTGTATTTAGGCGACTTTGCTCAACTTTGCTCTACGTTGCTCTACATTGCTCCATGTTGCCCGACATTGCCCGACGTTACACTGGTTAGCTCGGTGCATAGCTCTGCGCAAACCTATTGCGCTGGGTAAAGCGCTGCTTAGCTACGGGCAACTACATTGTGCTGGTTAAAGCACTGCTTAACTATGGGCAACTATATTGTGCTGGGTAAAGCGCTGCTTAGCTACGGGTATTTATATGTCAAGATCCTTCTTATATTTATATATATATACATTTTGTTCACTGATACATAGTCCATTTCAATGCTTTTTAGCAAACTTTTATTCATATGTGTCAGGTATTATTTCATATACTAATTTTAAACATAAAATAGAAAGGGGAGTGGTGGGATTCGAACCGTGAATGCCTTCTCTTTGTGCGAAGGCTCTACCACTATGCTATTGCTATTTGCATTAATTTGCATAAACATTTCTTATTATGCTCTTCCATGTCGAAATTGCTAACTGCAGCTAAGCAATGGGCACACCAGTGCAAACACACGCAAATACGGGCAGCTATATCGGGAATTATAACAATAACATTAGAAGTTTTACATTTTATAACTGTACTGGGGGTTTACAATGTGACGGAGTGTAGTGTTGGGTATGTAGACATTTGAGCGGACTCACTCATGTGTGTTGACATTGCACTATTCAGACACTTACAGGGCCTTGGACCTTTGGACTGCTCAGCAGTCAGATACGCCCCCTGCCTCCCAGCATGGTCCATGTTAGACTTGAACTGGAGTCAGAGTGCCCTCATGAATATGCATGGCACACTGACATCATACCGTTCAACTGCAGTTTCCGAGTAAGACTTATTTAGTCTTACACGGAGGTTTCATGAATCTGGGGAAGTGAGTAAATTAGAAATAGGGAAAATGCTACAAATAAAAGCAGATACAAGAAGCTAGACTGATTATAAAATTCTGAAAACAAAGTCTGTCTGTCTGCCTCTTTATATGTCTATATCTGTATATCTGTATTTTAATCTATATATTAGATGGACCTATCTGATTATATTGAAATCCCACTAGAACATTGAGATAAAACAACAAATCTTCAGTTCATCAAATCTTCATAACACCAAGAATTTAATTGGGAAAAGTAAATGGTTGGCCAATATATTGAGTTTGCCCTTTCCTCCAATATAGTGCAATTTCAGAGTTTGTATAATGAGTTGGGGGGTGTAGCCCCCCCCCCCCACTTCTGTGTGTTTGAATTGATTTCTTATGGTTTGTTGTGCTTGTTGGTCAACCAATTACTTTCCATAGGTAAATTCTCGGTGTTATGAAGAGTCGATGAAGTGAAGATTCACTGTTCTCGTCTTCAATCATGTGGGATTCCGGTATTATCAGGTAGACCCATATATAATATATGTACATATATATATATATATATATATATATATATATATATATATATATATGTATATATGTATATATATGTATATATATATATATATATATATATATATATATATAAATATATATATATATATATATATATATATATATATGAAACCCTTTCAAATCTGTTCATGTCTGTAGAGCTGAGTTTAGCTTCTACATGTCTGCCCTTATAGCTACTTTTTATCTCCTGTATTTGTATCTGATTATGCAATTCAGAATTTGCATGCAAGCCATCACCTTGGAAATTAAACAGTAAAAATTCTTGGAAGCAGATGTAGGTAAAATATACTCATGCAGCAAGAGTTCTGCAGAATGCAATGTGACAGCAAAATCTGTAGTCACGTCAGTCTTGGACATCAAAGGAAATGGGCATGTTATCCCAAATGAAAATAGTAATGGCTTTGGAAAATACTAAACTGACTTATTACAGAAAAAAAAAATATATATATACATACACACACACACACACACACACACACATACATATATATATATATATATATATATATATATATATATATATATATATATATATATATTTTGCATTATCCTGAAAAAGAGCCTTAATTCTCAAATCCGAACTGACACTTGCTTAGGTAACAGACTGCTTTATGGGATTACAAAATCAAGTCTGTTTAATAACTAGCTTATAACCTACTATGATCAGACATTTTGCAATGCAATGAGCAGATCCAATTACTTCTTCATGGGACTAAGTGTTCCAAACAAAAATATAACCTGAAAAATCCAGATGTCTGCAAACTCACAGCTGATAAAATATGCAGTATTCTTTAGACCTATGACTAGTTATGATCCTTTCCAAAATCTTTTTTTTTTTTTTTTTTGTTTTTTGCACATCACCTAAAAGTTGAACTTATGGAGTACATTAATAACAAACACAGCATGCTCATACATGCTTAACTGCAGTGCAATAATCTTTTTGGCATTTTTCCATTACAAGTAATAAATCATGAAGCATACAGGGCCTAGTTGGTGACATGTAATGCTGCATCTATGAGTAAGAACACATATGGTTGACATTATTAAAATCATCTGTGAGAGGAGAATTTAAAATTACTTCATGCTATTTTAAAAATTGTTTTTCCATCAATACTTGTGAAGAGTTTGGCTAAACAATATTACAAATGACTTTATATATGTGTGTGTGTGTGTATCTTTACATATATATATATATATATATATATATATATATATATATATATGTATGTATATATATATATATATATATATATATATATATGTATCTATATATATATATATATATATATATATATATATATATGTATGTATATATATATATATATATATATATATATATATATATTGATCAGGTACATTTCGTCGAAAGCACATTCTGCCGAATTTAATTCCACCAAGACCAAATCGCCGAAACCACAAATCGCCAAAAACTCATTTAGCCGAATTTCATTTCACCGAAAATAGTAGCGGCAGTATATGCCCTATTCCCACTGTAGTGCGATCCTGGAGTTAGAATATATAGTTGGGGGAGTGGGGGGCACATCCCCCCACAATGTACTCCCCCCACCTAGTTTGATTAAAAACTAATTAATTAACCTCTTAACAGAAACTGTATAGTATAATTCAAGCTAGCTGGGGGGGCTACGCCCCGCACACCCCCTCAGCTATATATTCTAACTCCAGGATCACTACAGTGGGGAATGCGGTGAAATGAACCAGACCCATATATATATATATATATATATATATATATATATATATATATGTATATATGGGTCTACTTTACATGGTCGACTTCATATAGCCGAGACCATATGATTAACTTTCGGAAAATTGACCATGTAAAATAAGCACAAGAAACACAACATACACTTACCTTAAAACTGTTAGACTGTTGGACCTACCAAAAAAGTCTTCTGTTCCTGTCAGGATGATGCCATAATAGAATATTCTGGACTCATCTTCATACACTTCTCTCAGCTACTTACACCAAAGACTTCCACATTGGCACCCCAGTCTGAAGGGTGTAAAGTGGATAGATGTTAGCTCAATTGGAGTGAATCATCAAGCAGATATTCTAGGACATGGTGATACTGTTGATACCCACCAAACTATGAAAAAAAACCACTCTTAATCTTTCATCAAACAGCAGAACAACTAATAATATAACACTAGCAAAATACACAAGTAGCATGGTATATTACAGAAACAATTCAGTTTAAGTCTCACAGATTCTAGCAAGAGTTGTGAAGCAAATTATATCCAAAAATCTAAAATTTCATTTTAACTAATGCAAACTTATATTGGAAAATATTACAAGAAACCATTTTATGTAGTAAAATATTGATGGATGAAGGTAACAGCTGAACTCCCCATACTTTAGATTGAAGCACGTTCAATAAGTAGATCCTTTTGCAATTGAATATCAAAAGTTACTTGAGGAAGTATTAGAAATAATTTTGCAATAACCAGCCATCACATATTGTTTGAAGAAGAGGTTAACAGCCAGCCAGGATTCATTCTGAAAACAGACAACAATTTATGGCATTCAGTGGGAAATGTAATCTTATACAAAGGAGGTAGCTGAAGGAATATATCTCAGTGGGTCAGTAATGAATGGCATATACAGAATGTAAATATGATGCACCTTCATTATCTTCATCATCATCATTGCTATCATCATCAACCCCTTCTTGCCATTTTCTACATGTGGTAGTCGTATCGCATCAAATGACGCCGTCTATCTTAATTCAGTGCCACTCTCCTACCTTTTTTGACAGTCATGTCTGACTCTCATGGGTCTTCTCTCACACAAGCTATCCATATGTTTGCTTGTTTGCTGGACATCCTTGTTTCAGCTTAGCTTCTTCCTGTCGCTCCCAAATCTTCTTGACCAGATCATCTTCTGCTTTTCTGCACACATACTTGAACCACCATAATCTGTTTTCTTTGACCTTCTCTGTAGTCAGAGCTACCTTAGCTTCTGCACTGATGTTATTGTTTCTTCATTTGTCCCACAATATAAATCCTACCACCCATCTCAGGCACTTCATCTCCATCACTTCTTCAGCTGCTCTGCCATCACTGCCAAGGTTTCTTTGGCGTACAGTAATAGTGGTCATTCCACAGGTTTATACATCATACTTTTAAACTTCTTAGGCATTCTTCTGTCACACTTACTACCATTGACACTCTGTGCTACTTGGCTAAAGCCCCTTTTTTTCTCTCTTTGACCTCCTCGTTCAGACTTCCCTTCTACTTGACTACTCCTCACAGATACTTGAAGATGATAAATGATTCCACTATTTTCCCTTCTATCTGAATTTTCAGCTTCTTCTGAATTCCCCCATTTGTTACCATGACAATTGTCTTGTCTGTACTCAGTTTCATCCAGTGTGTCTTCAGTTTCGCATTCCATTCATCCTGCTTGTAATGCCACAGCATGAATATACAATTACTTGGTTGATCTGCCCCCTTCAACCTATCATTGTAGTCTATCACCAGTATGAACAGCAGTGAGATCAGATCTGAACCCTGACACACTCACTCGGAACCTGACCTTGAGAATGAATATTTTTAGTAGTTATGTCATCATGTGCTTGAACATAGCCTGTACTAATTCTACCAAACATTCCAGGACTTTGAATAACCAAAGGATTGCCAACATCAGCGTACTTGGGGCTTAGTTATATGCCTTCTTCAAGTCTAGGAATGTACAGTTGGACTCTGTTTCATGCAAGTAATCTACAGAAAGTTCAAGAAAATCTTCCTTTCTGCACCCTCCTCCTCATATGCTCTCTCAGTCATCTGTTGCTCCCTCATATGGGAACCCTATGGTGCACCTCTTTGTCTCATTACCTAAGTTAAAGTTGCCAATGTTTAGTGTTTCTTCCCTTGTGCAACTTCAACTTATCTTTCATACTGGTCTCCTACAGAAGGCTCCATAGCATAATTATGTTAAAAATCTTCTCCAGATGCCTCTTGCTCCACCTGTTGCTCCTTAATCTAGGGATCTGTAATTCTATCATGCTGCAGCAGTGTCTGTTTTGGATTCTTCACATTAAACCCTTCACTTTGCAGCTAATCCATAACTTCAAATTCTATTTGTTTCACTTCTAGTTTACTAATGCTATTTCCTACAATCCCACTTCATTTTCTTATTTTTTGTATTGTGAAATGTTCCAGATTAGGGACTTCTCAAATAACTTTGCAGCTATTATTTGTTTTCCTTTTCCTGTGCGTAAATATTGTACCATACCAGATCGCTTTTTTTCCCATGCCCATGCTTCTTTTTTATCACCTTTCAAAAATCTCTGAGTTTTGTTCTTTATATTTTCAAACCTCTTGTCACTTTTTTCCAGGCTGTCCACAGTTTCTTCATCTATGTACTGTTTTTAATAAATATGTTATATTTATTTATTGACATTTGATTACCAGGGAAGTCTGACTAGGTAGAAGCCCATATTCAGTGGATGCCTGGAAAGAAAAGCTCCAAATTATTGCTAAACATTTTAAGAACAATAATTTTACAATTTTATTACTGAATGTAAATTTTTATTTGAAGCATTTGACAATGTTTCTTGAGCACATATTTTTCTTTCCTTTAATCTCTCTTTTAAACTTTCTAAATATGTTCTATCTGGAAAGTGTGCAATAGTAATAATACATAATGTATTCCTTATCCTCAATAGTCCACTTTGTCATCTTTATGGATCTTTTTTGCCCTGTTATTTATTTATTTTTGTGAACTACTTCCTTCTCCTTCAAAAGGAGGCCACCTTCTTCCTGAGTCTGACCTACCCAGTTGTAGGAATGTTTCTGTATCCTAAGGATTCTACGCTGCCTTTTTTTTCAGTTCTGGTACCACTGCATAAACCAGGACTGGGGACCATTTTATCCTGGGACTTGTGCACCCAGCTGTCTTTTTTACTTTTTAACCCACCATTATCCATAATATACGCTATATAAAGTGCAGTCTACATATCAGTGTCATCTTGGTGGGATTTTGTGAAAACAGGGTCCACCACGTAATATACTCATCAAGACTTCAGAATAAATTCAGTTCCAGGAATGCTAGTCTCCTTTTCTTGCTGATTTCATCTCTCTATTGGAACCCCATAATCTCCTGAAGAAGGATAGGAATGATACAATGGCTTGTCATTGCAAAACCTTCATTTGGAGACTTCTGACTATAAACCATGATATTCCCTTATCAGGCCATCTTGGCATGAAGCATACAAGAAACAATATTTTTCAAAAGTTTTAACTCTCAGGCATTGCAACCAATGTGAGATGGTGCTGTGAGCAGTACCACATAGGATGGGAAGACAGGAAATAAATATATTTATTTATTTTTGTTATTTCTCTTATTTAGTTTGTTTACTGGGGTAATACACTGATCACAGAACACCATTTGCAAGCACCACCCAGGTGAAGAAATGCACACACAAATATAAAGAAATAGATGAAACAGAATAAATTCCACAAACATGGAGTAATCACAGAGGGCAGAGAATCTTAGAGACAAGTGTAACAATTTGTAAATATTATTAGCAGAGTAGAAAACAAATGTGAATTAATTTTAGCTGCAAATATGAGTGGGAAGTAGGGTCTACATTAGAACATCGAAGTTTCACAACTTCAAATGTTCTAATATTGACTCCTATTCAGTGAACACTGACAACATCGAACATGCAGAGCAGCAAATTTTTTCCTAGGGAAAATATTTGCTGTTCCGAAACACATACAACACAAGCATATCAAACAAACAGCAATCCACACACATTTACCTAAAATCTTACATATAACCCTACACTAAACTGTACATACACCACTAACTATCAACTTACCTTAACCCAAACCCTAACCCTAAGGTCCGGCACTATCGCACACTCTCCTCACCCGCGCCCTAACTCACCTAACCCTCCCTAATCCTCACGTGCACACAATCGCACACTTACCTGACCTGGGCTTTAATCCTAACTCACTTAACCCGCCCTAACCCTCACATCCACACAATCGCTCACTTACCTGAACCTGACCCATAACTTTCCACCACAGTGCTGAAAATAGCGAAGCGACAGAAACGGACAACCAAATTCTTTCCCTAGGAAAAAAATCGGTTTTCTGCAGCTTTGCTATTTTCAGCGTTTGCTGAATTGGGGTCGATATTAGAACATTCGAAGTTGTGAAGCTTCGATGTTCTAATATAGACCCGGGAAGTAGCAGTTGAGAATTTTTCATTGTTTTCACTGTTTGTGCCTGCTTCACTATCTGCACTTGTTTTCCACTGAATTATTGCTTAGTTAGCACAGACTAGATCTACACTTGCTGAATCTAGCCTGTTTTTCATACAGTTGAACTCAAATCCAGCCAGCTTACATTAAGAAGAGCTCACATGCACCCTTGTGACAGAAGAGTGTGGAGCCTTGTCTGAGCTGGAGATTGCTGGAGAAAGGCTCATTGTGTGATTTCCTATTGGCAGACTGGTTAAAACTGTTTAAATTCACCTGAATATATACGCCTCACATTTGTACGTAGCTGTACAAAGTGCAACAGGGTTTAGCAGTGCCCTGTATACACGCAAATGCCAATAATCACTTTTTTTCCTAGATACAAGTTAGTGAAACCCTCCCAGGCTTCCCTGCTGCTTGGCAGACAACTCAGCTGTGCACTTCTGCACTGCAGGCAATTCAGCTGAGTACAAAGCAGTGTCACCCCATTTTTCATCCCTGATCTTCTATAATATGTCCCCTTGTCAGTCCTAGAGCAATAGCTGATCTAGTTTGTCTGCTCACAAAGAAGTACTTAAGAATCAACTGCTACTATAGACAGTCAGTTTGCCAACATTTCTCCAGCCAGCCTGATTGACATGGGCATCC
Organism: Protopterus annectens; assembly: GCF_019279795.1. Taxonomy (NCBI): domain Eukaryota; kingdom Metazoa; phylum Chordata; order Ceratodontiformes; family Protopteridae; genus Protopterus; species Protopterus annectens. The sequence continues at coordinate 666,780,113 of NC_056744.1, forward strand.
TGAGGCAATGCAGCAATTGCATCATGTATACTGACAGCCACTTGCTCCTAAAGCAAACAAATACAGTATGTGAGAGATGTAACTATGCCATGAAAATAGAATCAGTCCTGTCATGTAACAATAAACAAGATATCAAACAGGTTGTTAGCACACACACCTCTCCTCTCATACAGGATAAGGTCAAGACACATAACTGCACATACACTGAGGTACTCACTAACAGCCTACCAAAAGTCCAGAGACCTACCAAGCACAAACAACCCACACATACTGGTACACTAATAGAATCCACCACTACAAATAACAAAACACATATCAGTGTCTCAACAATTAAGCCCATCATGCAAAACACCTCACAACCAAATGTTCTGGTAACAGGCAACTCAACAGTGAGACACACAGATGTCCCCCTCACTAGGTTGAACAAGGAGAAGGTCACTGTCAGCTGCCTGTCAGGTACCAGGATCTGTCAAGTCATGCACGCACTCAAGTCATTCAGCAACAACTCTCATTATGACTCTGTCATAGTACATGTTGGAGTGAATGACTTGAGATATACCTCTCTTGACTATATGAAAAAAGATATGACTAAACTCTCAGATTGTGTATCCCAGGTAGGTATGTCCCTAGCCCTAAGCAGCATTCTACCTTCACCTAAGATGATACCACAATACAGATACAAAATGATTGATTTCAATAATTTTCTTAGCTTCTGTTGTCACTCCAGGGGGATCCAGTATTTGGCAGTCTGGGAAGACATGGTTGACAGACCACGCTGCTTTGACAGAGATGGCCTTCACTTCTCTCCTCAAGGCTTTTGGATTCTGGCAAAGAAGCTTGCTGCCCCATAGTACCTTTGTTAGGCAATATCAAAATAACAAAACTTCTGATGTAAAGAAATCCACTAGCAACAAATTCAAGGTCATGCTGCTTAATGCTAGGAGCCTAAACAGTAAACTGCACTCCCTGGAAGCACTCCTCACCTTGGAAGATGATGACATCTGTGCAATCACTGAGACTTGGTTCAAGGACACAGAGAGCACCCCAGCCATACAAGGTTACAATGCCTTTCACAACTTCAGACCCCAAAACAAATGTGAAAGAACCAAAGATGGAGGTGTAGCATCTCCATCAAATCCAAATATACCTCAATACTGGTAAAACAGTATCACTGTCTTGAACTACTCCAGGTCCAAATAACTATAGGTAAAAACCCCACCACATCATTGCCAGCTACAGGTCCCCATCAAGAACCAAATAAGCACACTGCCTACCTGGACTTGTTAGAGTCACTCAGTATACAACCAAACATTTTGATCATGGGAGATTTCAACTATCCTTCCATCAATTAGGCGACTTACATGAGCACAAACTCAATCTCTCTGAGGTTCCTGGACTTTTTTAATTCAAATGCCCTGAAACAGTTGGTCTGTACCCCACCAGGGGGCTCAAATGTCCTACACCTAGTGCTCACTAACATAAGGTCACTGCAGTATCCTCTGTGTGTTGCACTCACTGGTAAGGTCAGAGCATAAATCTGTCTCGTTTGAAACAAAGCTCATATCTAATTCACCCACAGGAGCAAAAAAAACTGAAACATTTCTCCAAGCAAGCTATAGCCTACTAAGCGATAGTATAAAATGTTTCAAAACCACTGCCAGCCATCAACAGTTCCTGTGCAGAGGAATGCACAAATGCCCTATATAGCCACTTAAACAAATGCATTGACTGAGCTGTACCTGACAGGACCAAAACCAGGTATTCCCCTGGTGTACTGTTAATATAAATAAGTTATATAACAAAAGAAAGAAACTGATATCTAAGATCAATAGGGAACTTACTCAATAAAAGAAGAATATCCCCCACAGCTGGAGCAAGCAAATCAGATATCTTGTAAAGTCATCTAAGTCTAGTTATGAGTCTAAATTAACATCCCTAGACAAATTAAATCATAAGACATTCTTAACTATGTCTGAAACCTAAAAAAAGGGAATTCCCAACTACATGTCGAATTTATAGGGGATGGTATCACTCACACTAAATCTGAGGAAATTTACAACCTGCTAGCCAACAGATTTGGCAATAACTTCACCTCCCTGTCCCAACCTGTAATACCCCAAGGCATTCTTGAAACCAGTACTGTATTGAGTAACTCCAAAGAACAGGTCATACAAGCATTCGCCAAGAATAAAAACACAGCCTCTAAGAGACAAGATAACACAAGCTGCTTATTAAGCAATCAGTAACAAGACTTAGTGGGACCACTTGGCACTATCTTTAACCATTGCCTGTGCATTGGCTTTGTTCCGGCAGAGTGGAGATCAGCAATTATAATCCCCATGCACAAAGGGGGTCCATCTATAGACCTTGGGAACTACTGACCCATAAGCCTAACCAGCCTTATCTGGAAGACCATGGAAAGAATCATCATAGACCTTATCAACAAAGACAAAGGCATCCTCCAGTCTCTTGATCTGATCCAGTTTGAATTTGCCAAGAGTAGATCTTGCTTATTAAACCTGGTGGACTTCTTTGAAAATGTCAGCAAAACCTTGGATAATGCCTATCTTGACTTAGCAAAGGCCTTTGACACAATTTCACACTCGGAAATCATTGAGAATCTGTCCCAGCTGGGGAATAACTCATACATCGCTAGATGTGTAGCCAAATGGCTCACCAACAGAATGTATACTCTCAAAGTTGGGGAGACTTGCTCCACCAGTAGACCAGTTACCCATGAGTATTGTAAGCATCTGTGCTGGGCCTTCTACTTTTGGTATCTATTTCTCTGTATTCCAGGTGAAAGTAGATGACCTGTGGCTGACCATGTTTGCAGAGGACTGTAAACTGGTCATATTCATAGAGTCACCCAGTGATGGTAACATATTACAAGATGGACTGACACAGACAAATGATTAGTGTCAAAGTCACGGACTAAAACTAAATGCAAAAAAATGCCTCATTATCCCCTTTGACAAAGAAGTAGCCTCTATTAATTATGATATAGATAGCACCCCCCCTAAGTTTATACTCAGTGGTGCAAGACTTGGGAACACAAGTTGATAGTAATCTAAACTTTGATCACCATATGTCCATAGCAGAAAGGAAAGCCATCTATATTGTGCATCGCATCCAGCACTAAGGAGTTTATAACTCCACTGTACTTACCCCTTATTAGATCAGTAATTGAGTACAATGATCTCACCTGTATGTACCTCACCAGACACTTGCAGCAACTGGAGAGACCACAAAGTTTTCTAAACAAGAGAATCTAGGGCCTCATACATGTAAAGACTGAAAGCCCTGTCACTGTACTCTATATCATACAGTCTGCTGAGAGACGACCTGTGCCTGGCCTACAGAGCAGTGACTGACACTCCACTAATGGAAATTGTACACTTAAACAAATCAAATAGGGCAAGAGTCACTCACTGCAGGGATCTCAACCTAGCCTGTGACATTAACAAAACATGTTGGAGAGACAGATATATCTCCCAGAGATTGCCACTCCTCTGCAATAAGCTAAAACTTCATGTGAAGCAGAGCTCCTCAATGACCCTATTCAAGTGCAACCTTGACAATTGGATGAGTGACCGTGAATTCACTCGGGGGGGGCACTTATGTCCCTTATGGACAGGTGCAGTTGGTGCTGATCATAGAATCACTCTGCTAACAATAACCATCTAACTATGGTCAATTAGAGTACACATGTTTTTTACATGGCTAGGCTTGTAAAGGCCCTATGGCAATTAGACTAGTAACCTTCTGTGAACCAATGAACCTATAAGGAGAGTGTTAGGTAATGTGACCAGAAGAAAATCACTTGCAGTCAGATTTTTGATGGAAGTGAATTTTGAGTTGTGTTCTGAATTTTGGGAAATAAGAAATTTCTTTTAGCTAAGAGGGAGGGACTGCCAGAATGTAGGTGCAAGAATGAAGAAGGAATGTTTGGTACAGTGCAGTTTGGTTTGGGGTGTTTTGAGTCAGGGAGTTAATTAGGGGAGGTTGCAGAGGTTGTAGGGAGTGTTTTATTATAGAATTTGCCTGCAAAAGGTGGGCAGGCACCTAGTTATAGTAGTTTGAATACAAGAGACCCCAGGAGTGACTGAACTCTCTGGAAGAATTATAGCCATTTGAATTTGGAGAGGATGTTGCACTTGCATTCCTGAGAAGGAAAACTGGAAATGAATCAGTAGATTTTGTCTTAAATTGACTGTAGAGTAGTTGTATTTTTTGACTCCTTTTGGTCCTTTACTTGTTACTCAACAACCATTTGACAGGGTGCCATAGATATTATGGGGCTTCCTAATACTCCGATTACTGCAAGTAAGAAATATATCTTGGTGGTGGTTGTCTATGCCACCACTCATTATCTCTGATCACTGCTGAAGCAGAAAATCTGGCAAATGTTCTGCTAGATGTTTTCAGCAGGTGGGTGTGTGATTCCCTTTTATATTGAAAATACAAGGCAAGAGTGAATATTGAACACTCTTCTCTTTTAAATCTCTAACCCCTCTAGTCCAAGGGGCAAGCTGCTCCCCATCAAAAGTTTATGCACCAACTCCATCATCACTATAGATCAGTGAAAAAAGGAATATTTTCAGAAAGGCACTCTTGGACTAAATATAGGTAAGTTTATATTATCAGTCATTTTGTGTCCTCATTTTGAGACTCAGCAACACAAGTTCCAAGATTTTAAATGGGTACCTCAGTTTTTATCCACACGTGATGACAAACAGACAAGGTAATGTCGTACCTGCTAACTTACTTGTGGAAGTGTTGTAAAGTAAACCGTTTGAAAACTACTGCCTGCTATCTACAAACTAATGAGTGGTGGATGGGTTTAACACTACTGTTAGGAACATGATGTGAATATTCACAGACCATTTTAAGTGGGAGTGGTAAAAGTGCCTGACCCAATATTTCTTCATAAAGAGACATTCCCCAGGAGTGCACAGATTTTCCATCGTTGGAGCTACTTTATGATGGGAGGAAAGGAAGGGTCCTATATTTAATCCTGGTGAGGGCAAAACTGAATCTGGTCCCCTCAAGAAGACATTGAATTCCATAAGTTTATGGAGGTCATGGATCTGTCCCTGGAACACTTAATACAAGTACAAAAGTAGCATAGCAGCTCAATGGTCCGGTATAAATAGGTACTGAGATCTCAATAATATGCATTCAGACAAAGGGAAGGTGGTGCTATTCCAGTTCTACAGAATAAGCTGTAGCCAGCAGGGGCTGGATCTTTTTCTGTTGTTGGGAAGATAATTAATGTGTAGAATGCAGTGGAGTTGTTAAGCAAGAGGCAAAAACACAAGTTCTGTCAAGTTAACATGATGAAGCCTTATCATGAAAGAAAGTGATTGGTACTCATGGTAAAAGAATCAGACAGACATCTTTTAATAAACTTTCTCAGTCAGGCTTGGTATGACACTTCAGAGGTAGAGGTACTTCTTTTACAACAGATATCCCTACACAGGTTCAATTTGGGGAAAGGTCTACTAAATTATGCTGCACTCAACTGGTGGAGCAAGATGTGGTCATTGGGACCAAGCACCCACTCAAATGTGCTCCTAATAAGGTGCCAGAGCAAGTCAAACAAATCATTTATGAGGAATTCTAAAGTAAGATAAACCTGGGGGTAATCCAGGAATCCAATAGTACCTGGCTCACATGAGTAGTGCTGGTGATGTAAAGGAGAGGATCACCAGTTTCTATGCAGAATGTAGGAAATAACAGCAAATTAAATACCCTCACAGGATCATATACTAACCCCATGTATGGAATGTAGGAAGTTTTAGAGCAGTGTAATGGAGCTGAGAAAATGTGTACTGATGAACTGAATGAAGTTTATTTGCAGGTATCCCCCCTGACGCTCACATCAAGTGAGAGGTCATATTCTGTCCCATAGGTTGCATGGCATAAGTTTGCTAAGATGCTGTTTGTTATGGCAAAAAGCCACAACAATGTCCTAGATCCAGGCAGATTTTATTATATCATAAACTAGTTGCTATGCTTTTGTTTACATAGGTTATATCAGAATGTATGGTTAGCCTTTGCAGGTCTAGCTTCATCATTATAGAAAGATGCTGAGCAGGCCAAGATCAGGAAAGCTTATAAAGCATATAAAAATATCCAGATGGGAATGGTAAAAGTATCTTAACTTGCACATTGAGAGAAAGGTGAAAAAATTCCATCACAGCCTGCCATAACAGAATTTATACAGGCACTATTACAAAAAGCAGATACAAGCACACTTGCCAGCAGCAGGGTGTTTTACATAAAAAAATGTTTTCAGTACCACAGCACCAGAGCCACTCCCCATATAGACCTTCACAATACAGAATAAATCAGGCAAAGTTATATTCCAGAAACTCAAGGAAGTCTTCAGTTAACTTTTCATTTTAGGCAGCAACAATTATAGGCATGAAGTAATTGTACAGGCAGATGCTTCAAACCATAGATTGTCAGCTGCACTTACCCAGGTTTCTTCAATGTGAGAAATACACTCAGTAATATATCTTGGCTATGGACAACAGCCATGGGAATAATTGCATGCAGCTGTTTGGAAGAAATATTGGGGAATAGTATGAACTCTTCAAGAACTTCATCCCTAATAGTTACAGAGCTTAAGCACTGAAGTGGTTACCCAGAGTTACTAACAAAAATGCTGCACTTCTCAGGTATTGCAGCCCTAGACAATCTGACACTCCTGCATTTAATTTCTACAAGTCATTGGAGTTTCTAATACCATGACAGGAATGGACCCCATTTCTAAGTCAAAGTATGATTAAAGGTCATGAAATTAGTATTGTTTCAATCTTATGTTAGCCAAAAGTGCATCAGTATGGTATTAGTAATGCAAATGTAAATTCTCTGAGAAGATGGCAGATTGGGTAACATAACTTGAAATGCACCTTTAACCCGCAAGCTTCATGTTTTGGTAGTATCTGAAGCAGATATGAGAAAGAGAGAGAAGTGCAACAGGCTTTGTGAAACTTGCAGTTGTACTTTCGTAAAAGTGTACTAAATTCTGAAATATAGAAAATCTGTAGTGAACTAAAGCAAGTAGCCTTATTTTTAAAGAAAGAAAATGAAATACTGTGCAAAATATAGTAGCTTTTCCAGTAAAATATGCAACAGAGTTACATCTGTAAAACTGCATAAAAAGTATCCTGCAGTTACTTTTCTGTGAAAAGTTCTCAAGCCGACAGACTCACATACACATTTGCTGAGCTAATTACATATCTAAATCTGATAACTTACCCCGACTGTTCTTTCTCTTTTTCCCATTTATGCACCATGTGGTATATAGTGCAATGAGTACATTTCCGTGCTTGTTATTTCTGTAGTAGTTACGGATTTTACAAACTCAGGTTGGTAGCCTAAGGCCCAGCCCTTCTCAGAGGGTGCACCACACACATATGCATACACACACTCACACTTAAGGCCAATTTAGAGTGTCCAATACACCTGCTGCATGTCTTTGGAATGTGGGAAGAAACTGGAGCGCCCAGAGGAAAACCAAGCGAATACAGGAAGGACATGCAGACTCTGCACAGAAGGCACCCCAGCCAAGAATCAAACCAGAGAACTGTATCCACCTGTGTTTGAGTATGGAAACAGGATGCTTTACAATCAAAATATATTTCAATCAGAAAATGCAGAAATTCAGGGAGCAACTTCTGAGCAATAATTGGACTTTCCCTTATAGACTGTGCACAACAGGAGTTTGGAATAAAAGTTCATTTCTGGAATTCACTGACTGTGAGTTTTCTACAAATGCAGAATGTTATTAAAATTCGGAGGTGGATAGTGATAGGATAAACATAGTTAAATTCTATGATTTTCTAAATGCCATCTGTCTTTTTTAATCATTTGTTTTACATTTGCTTTTACAGATATTTATTTACTGTACATTTAATTTTACAAAGTGCACTGCAGAATTAGATTTGTTTATACAAAGAATTTCACTATTTAATTTTAATAACTTGTGGCTTGTGGTTTATATAGATAATCTTTGAAATCGGTGAATAAAAACTGATCCTGTAGTATGAGATCAGAGAACTTATGCACTGTCCTTCGATCAGCATGTATACACTGTTTTGAGTAAGTCCTTTTTCACTGCTTAACTTATATTTAAAGGCATAATGCCCATGTCCAAGGATGTAATCATTTGTCTGTACTCAGCTCTGATTAGGCTAATTGTTTAATACAATGCCCCTTTAAGTATCCACCTGCCAAAACACTTACAACAAATGTAAAGAAGACAATACTTCCTCACTAATAAAGTCAAGGGCCTAAATCATAAAAGCTCTGCAGACCATCTCAGACCCCTGTCACTCTTTTCGATGTTATACAAGATGCTAAGAGGTGACTGTATCCTTTCTTCATTATAAGTAAACCAGATAAAGCGTTTAGTCAACAAAGAATCCACAAAAGGTAAAACAACGCTGTGTGTCACAAACTCCAGCAGGAATGAACCAAAAGGCGAACATGTTAATATCACTCTTTATTTTGTACTAATAATATTGGTTTAATAGATATATGGTCAGTCAAGTGTATGCAAGTTCAAATGTATTTTAAATATGTTGTTATAAACTATATATATTTTTTTATATATTTATTTTTTATTTTGCACTCATTGCATTTAAATGTGCATTCAGTATTTACTTATGAATTGCTTTTTTATGATGTAGTTCATAATTACATTGTTTATATAATATATGGAATGTATATTTGCGCCTAATATAGTCATTATATTTAACTAGGTTGTGTTTGTCTAAACATGGTTACAGTTATATTTTTGAGGTCATGGTCACTTTAAGTGAAGTAGAATTTTTATTGAACAGTGACTTTGGCGCCAAAACACAGGGTATATAAATGGGTAACTTTAAGTGTTGAGTATTCTGATGAAATCCACATTTTAGTGGATAAAAGTGCTTAATCTGATGGAGTTTGTGTAATAAAAAGTGATTTTAACGTGTTCGCCTTTTGGTTCATTCCTGTTAGAGTTTGTGACACACAGCATTTTTTTACCTTTTGTGGATTCTTTCTTCATTATAACAAATTCACAAGTCCAGTGGTAGTGTAGATACCCATTCAAGGGATCTCAGTCTCTTGAGCAGTATAAACTGAAGCTCCTAGAAGGCCTGGTATGTCTCACAGAGAATACTGCATCTATGGAACTGTCTTCTACTTCACAGAAAGTAAAGTACTTCTCTTAGTGTATCAAATGTAATGTGGATGAATGGATGGGAAACTACAAGTTCACCCCTGGTTTAGCATCCACGTGCCTTATGGATAGAGGCAAGAAGTAAATACTACACATAACACAAAGGACAAAAAAACTACCATGTAAATGTTAGGCTAGGCTGATCCACACAGATCAATAGCAATATAAGCACCCATAAAGCTCTGAACCTATAAATTAACTAAGTGTTGGTGTCCACGTTGTGAGGAGTAACTGTTTATGCTGTAGCTATAAAACAATCATATTTTGGATGGCTTATTTTAAGTATGAACGTTAATTTTGTTCTGAGTGCTAGATTTGTTCATATGAGGGTGTGTGAAAAAGTATCTTGACCATTTCAGTTGCAGTTTGTAAGACAAAACTGAAGGGCACTAGGCTTAGAGAAAGGTGGGTGAAATCCTTGAAACTCCTTGACTGTGCCTACTCTCTACACTTGCTAAGTGTATAATGTATTTTTATGTGGCAGCTGCTGAACATACTTAAATGAAGACAACATTGTAGATTTACCATATGCTCTTACAGCCAGTCAAATTTCATATACATATACATATGTATAATAATTATTGTCAGCAGTGGGGATTTAAACTCCATACTTCTGTATATTAATTGTAGACAACAGGGAGGATTGCAAAGCATCTTTGATTTTACCTCATATTTTTGTCCTGTTCTTTAACAAGTTAATTAACAAGAGAGCACCTTAGGGCAACTGGAAATTTGGACCATGCTCCTTAATGGTCCCATGGACAGCAGGCTGTAACTACATATGAACTAGACTAATTATTATGTAAAAGAAGGAAACTGATTGTGGTAAACAGGAGGATCATCTTATAAGCCATGTTTTTTGGATATGATCCTAGTTCCTTGTTTTGTTGAATATTTATATTGTGGTTATTTTTAGCTGTAAATAAACCAGATAGCATCTCTGTGATAATTGTAATGTAAAGAAAATATGGTACATATACTAACAGGAGTGAACAGTGTTTATGGTAATTGGGAGGATACAGCCAAGTAATGACATGTTGGTATGGCTGGAGGGGGACCTGATTCACTACATTGCATAGGGCATTATTTGTCCATCCATAATCCGGCTCTGTTTACTCTGAGGGATGTGCTGCAACAATACAGCAATATTAGCCATTCAAGTAGGTCAGATCTGTACTGAGTGATGTCAGATGGTTTGCAGTTCTTGATGACAGAGAAGACACAGGGGGTCAAAAATGAGATGTAAAGGTCCTACAGTCATGCAATCCCCACTCCGCAAAAAACAAACAAACAAAAAAAAACAGCATGTTGCCGTGGTGCAATATTTCTGATTTTTGCATGCCTATTGGGTTCTTAGGATTTGGTGTAAAGGTTGAGGCATTTACCTCACAGGCAGAAGGTACAGACTTTGATTTGCATCTTTGTTTTCTGTCTGAATATTGGCTCGGTGTATAACAGTCTGCAGACTGATCACCTAGTATTTACCTATAGAAATAAGACTTAAATATGAGAACAAAAGTTGCTGCATCATTTATTTTGTCTTCAGTTGTTTTGTTTTATTAATTGCACTAAAAATAAGTTAATTCATTGTAGATACATGCTAAGCACTCAGCCTGCAGACTATGACACAACTAGCCTATAACCAGACAAAGACTAAATATGAGAATCAGTCCTGGTACCTTGTGTCTGCAAGGAAAGCACCTTAACCATTATGCTAGCCCTAAAAAGAAAAAGACCCAAGCTATGTAATATAGTCTAAACATATTGCATTTTACTAATACATTTTGCAGTGCCTTCTTTCAGCCTCCTGCAACTACAAAAGGGTCGACATTTGTCAAGTGAAATAGTCTGCATTACTTAGAGTGATTATCAGACCTGTCTGATCTTTACCATCCATCATATATTCATTGGTGCATATTACTGTAATGCTATCTTCTGTACATGACCAGATTGTAAGGATTTCAGCATTTAGATATCAACTGCTACTCTGTCAGTTAAATCAGTGGACTAAAGCTCTGACTTGATAATGAGGTTCTTCCTATGGTAAGGATGCAGAGTTTGAATCTTTTCCTCTTCATTTATTTATTCTGTGACATTGAGCAAGTCATTTAACCAGAGAGTGCTTTGGATCAACTGAAGGCTTCATCTAGGCTCCTTAATGGTATCAGGAATTCCATGCCTAGTAACTATGAACCTGTTGTTGTTGTTTGTCAGCTATTTCCTATTGCATAGCTGATCTATTTTAAGAAATGCTATGGCACTATCACTGGCACACCAAGTTTTAATATAACATAGGTAATTTATTCTTCATGGGGAGTAGGCTTGCATTTGTAAATTAATCACTGAAATGCAAATTATCTACATGAAACAAATCTCAGATATCTGCCTTTGGTCATTATTACTGTTAATATTTTTCTAAAATATTTGTATTAAAATTGAACAAATAAAATACAAATATAGCATATATAACACACATTAGATAGTTAAACAGACTAACTGTAAAAATAAAAACACACAACAAAGACAACTATTTACAAAGGTGTCTACAATATATCATGGAAAAATACTGTTATTTTTTGACATAGACATCCAAGACGGATGAAGTCAACAATGTAGCTATATTTGCTGGGTTGGGGATATCTGTGGATGAAAATGCCTAAACATACTGAGCTGATGAAGTTAAAAAGTCATTAGTCTGTCTTTGCAGCACTAATGTGCATTTGTGTAAAGCAAATTGTAACAAATTACTATGGCCATTTTATTATTATCACACATGCCATGTGTAAACAGGCAATAAAGTGGCCATAATTGTTGATTATGGATATTGGTAGATTATAATTACAGCAGACTGAGTGGTCTTTTATGGTTGAAATGATCTGAAATAGTTACATGTGTCATTATTGGTTCAAATGTTTAGTGCCACTGATTATTGGAAAAAATGCTCAAAATTACAAATTTAAAACATGCTAACTATATTAAGCAGGAACTGTAATTTAAACCAAATAGGAAAGTGAATCAAAGAACACATGCACACATTTATTTATGCATAGTCCTAAAAATGTTTTTGAGGTCCATATACTTTGACAATAGCCCAGAGCCCATGGTAGACTTTATCCATCACTGCCCAAATACATTTTTTAATGAATGTGAATTTCAGTGTATTTTCAATTAATGTCATTTTCAAGGGAAGAAACGTTTGCTGTTGCTCATGCTAATTCTGTTTTTGGTGTGAGTCCATTTTGTTTTGTTTAACAAATGTCTGTCATTGTTTGTGGTGTAACATATGAAATTAAAGATTTAAATTAAATTAAAATCTCTGCAATCATTGCTAAAGTAAAGAAGAAAAGGATATTTAGCTGGCACACTGATAGCTTTGAACAGTGTTTATGATAATAATTAAGAGAAAGTCAAGGAATGTGACACTGGAACGGCTGCAGGCAGGGGGTCTTGTCCATTACTTTGCCTATGGCCCCATTTCTCCATGATCCAGCTCTGAGAAGAACTGTACCTATTAAACGGTGGGAATTATCTTCTTTGTGCCTTTTCCATCATTCTTGCATTTCTATGGTTCACACCTGTAGTGCAGGTTCTATAATAACAGCTTTTGTTTTACTGCTAGAGCCCATATAAGCACACCCTACAAAAACATGCCTGTCTCTCTCTCATGTGATCAGTTAAAGATGCACATTTATAATTGTTAAGTTCTATGACTATGTGTGTTTAACCACAGAAAAAAAACAGCGACCATTTAAAAAATGCAGAAAAAATATTTGTGTTATCTTTTGAATTTTTTGCGTAACATATATGGATGATCTTTCAGTGCCAAGCAAATGTATGCTTCATGAGCAGCATATGCCAAAAAGAAATTCATTGTATTTGTTGCTGACCACAGATGAACAGTGATCTCCAAAAGGAAAATTCCTTTCCATTTTTAGGCATTTGCATCCACCTCCATTCCATTGTTTAAATCCATGCAAAGTATTACCCTTCCAAAAATTCCATCCAGAGCTGCACGGATGTCCAACTTCACTGAATCAATATCCAATCACATGTGAGGCATTTGTGGAACTCCAGAGAGAATAAGACTGAATTATTCTTCTTACTCTAGATTCAATTTATGAATGACCTGTGCTGCCATTTGTTAGCTTTTCTTCATTTTTTAAATTTCTGTCAATCGTTAAAAGGTGGTATTTTTCATTATCACTGTGCTTTTTAACTTTAATGCTTATAATAGTCCTTGCACTTGTAATCCAAAGGTATAGTCAGCCTGAAAGATGCTATACATATTTTTGATAGCTGTGTATGCAAGTTTATGTGTGTGTTTATGCATGTGTAAGAATGTGTGCATAAGTGTGTGTATGTGTACAGGAGATTACAAAAAACTGCTCTTCCCTGTTGACTATCCATGATTTTTCACAATGTCAAACATTTTACCTCCTAGTTTTATTCAGATCCTCATAAAATGTGTGGTTCTCTGGCAAACTGTTAACGTTTGCACTGAAGAAATAATTACAGCAATCTGATTTTTTGATTTCATATCCAACAGAAAATGGATGCAAAAGCAAAACCTAAAGCAAAACCATTTATTCTACCAAACCTTTAAGTGCAGAATAGCAATATTTAAAACGTGTCCCTGGCTTTGGATCTTTGATCCATTTTATTGTTTTTTTTTCCTGATTCTTAAGCTATAAGGTTGAGAGCTTGTGTCTGTATATGATAGCAGTGAATACAAATATATTACTGCCCCCATTATGTATGCATTTATTCATTCATTTGACCACAGTCAGACATCTGAAGTGTACACTGAAGTGAAGTTACCATAATGGGTGCATCTGTGATGTTGTGTGTGTGTGTGTGTGTGTGTGTGTGTGTGTGTGTGTGTGTGTGTGTGTGTGTGTGTGTGTGTGTGTGTGTGTGTGTTTCTCCGGGTGTCTCTAGATATCTGTTTGACTGAGTGTGTCTGTGTTTGGATGTTTTTAGAGCTAAAGCAGTTTGGATTATATGTGTCTGATACTGGTGAGCAGCAATGTAGTATTCCACTCATTATGTGTACTTTTATTCTTTCACTTAGTTATAATCAGACATATGAAATGTACTCTATCATTGAAATATCTCTAACAAGTGATCAGGACTGTGTGTGTGTGTGTGTGTGTGTGTGTGTGTGTGTGTGTGTGTGTGTGTGTGTGTGTGTGTGTGTGTGTGTGTGTGTGTGTGGAAGGGGTCCGTTTAGAATGTCATAACACTGGTAAAAGTTATTTTGTCTTATTAAAGTTTATGGCCACTTGTAGCACTGAGGTTGAGGGTGTAGAGGTTCATCTCACATAAGCATGGGGGCTGTCTGAAGGCAGAGTATGATTTTTCTGTGAGGTATACTTGAGTGTGGATGCAACAGACCCCATTATATTATCTTCATTCTGCATGATGTGAGGTAGTGTGCATATATATGCATGTGTGTGTGTGTGTGTGTGTGTGTGTGTGTGTGTGTGTGTGTGTGTGTGTGTGTGTGTGTTTGCATGTAGCAGAGGGTTGTTATGGATTGCCAGTATGCTTGTAACAGCAATTAAATAAGTTATATTACTGTGGTTTCTATTTATGTGTTTATTCATTAATTATATCAAAAACAGACATTCAAAGTGTACAGAGTCAGTAAAGTGTTGTGATTGGTTGGCATATCTGTTTGTTCCTCTAGGGCTGCAGTTTGTTGCAACTTATGTGTTGGGCAGTAACAAATTGAAATATGCAGTACAGTAAATATGTTTCTGCTTTTCATGCAAGTTGTTTTGTTATTAATAGCCAGTATAAAATGCATTATTGCATTGTGCTTATAACAGTGTTGTAATACTGACAACCCATGATTGTTGACGTGCTGACATTGCTTGTCACACTACACTCCATGTTGTGCATTTAGGAAACAAGAGCCTATAATTACTGCTGATATTTGAGCGTATAATTTATTGCTGTGGAGATTTCAGCCTATAATTTATTACTGTCAATATATTTTATGACGAAGATGTAGAATGGCATTTTAGAAACTTCTGTTTATATGATGGTATTGTGCGTTTTGAAGCCTTTACTTGTGTGATGGTATTGATTGGCAAAATACGTTTTCTGGATCATTTGGCAATGTCTACTTAGAAGCACTGGGGAACATCATTTCACAAGCTGAGTTTGTACACTGGTAAAAAAAAAAAAAAGACTTTGGACCCAAATATGGTGTACAGCAAGTGAGATACTATGATGTATTTTCATGTGGAATTACCAAAGTGTGACATAATACTTATTTCATGACATATTCCTAGAGAAGTATATATCGTTTGTCATGGCATCAAATAAAAGCATACATAATGCTTGGAACTTGTTATTGTCAGATGCTGTTCAAATCCCACCATTTTCCAGATATATTTAGTTGTTTAGCAATAACAAGTGTACAGTTATCATTTATTTATTTATTGACAAATATGTTATGCAGTCTCTACTTGAAAACAGTGTAAAATAGCATTTCACAGGCTGACTCAGTAT
>NC_056744.1:666800869-666806710 GCF_019279795.1 Protopterus annectens
CAGTGTCATACTTCATATTATTTAAAAAATAATCTCTTATACTAACTTTACAGGTGGCAAAGAGAGTTAAGACTCCTGAGGGCAGTGGCACTGCTGTATTGTTTGAATCCCCAACCATTTCACTTTTTTGTTTTTTTCTTGTTTTCAAACACTTTAAGCAATATGTAAGGACTATCCATTGTAGCACAGAGATAAATATCTGATCAAGGGCTATGCGTAAATGCCAAGCCTTCAGGATTTGAATTTTTGAAGGTGCATTGAAGGCACAATATAAATCATTATCCCTGCTGTCTAGACGTCCTTTGCTCCATATCTTTCACCCTGTAAAATGTTTTTTCTATTATATTGTAAGTGCCTTTGATGGCATTATATAAAGAGAGTATCCTTGGTGTGTAGTGTTCCCCCGGTGATGTCTTTCAAGCTGCAAAATGTTTTCCTCTTATAATGTAAGTGCATTTAAGGCATGATATAAAGGGAATATCCCTGGTATCTTCTGTCTTGTCCCACCCATGTTGCAAGATTTGTTCATTAGTCTTGGAAAGAGGAGAGGAATAACTGCCCCCCTCCCACACCTCTCCCCTTACCCGATCACACTGAAGGATACACTCATTCATACACACACACACACACACACACACACACACACACACACACACACACACACACACACACACAAACACAAACATATCCAAAACTACTTGTTCATTAAACTCCCCAGCACTTACTTCTAATGTCATCAGATGAATGTGAGTTTTGGCCATGTTCATTAACAAAGACTGCCAAGGTAATTTATGTAGCTGTGCTGTTCTCTGAATCACTCAGCTGTGTAAAATGACTTGCTGTAGTCATTTCTTAGGGGAGTACATGGCTAATTAGTATAGGCTGCTCCCCTGAAATGCCTCATCACCATTGGTGGTAGGTCACAGAGACAGCCAAACACTGAGCTGGAGGACTGTAGTAGAACTGTTTCTAAATCAAATGTTTACCATGAGGTGGACACCAGGCTTATACTTCAAAGTGACCATTCTAAATTCGAACAACATTTGTGCATTGTCTAATTACTTGTTCAGTATAAAATTGCCATGATGTCTGGCTGACTAATTAATGTGGCCATTGTGATTAGGAATGTGTTGAACAACTTTCATATTTTAACTTTGTAACTTTTAAAATTTTCAACATACGTACATTTCTATATAGGCAGATTGCAAAACTCCTTATTCAGTTATTTAGCTCAGATGAAAGCTGATAAGTCTGCATGTGTCAGGAGGTATGAAATTCTAACAAGGCATGGTTTTAATGACTTAAAGAATTTCTGAGGACATCTTATCAGGTGAATGGAAAGATAGTCAGTAGGAGACGCTCTACAGTTAACTTAGGAAATATGGACAATCAGTGAACATTTGGAAAACAACATGTTTTTACTTCCTAACTGAAGTGTTATTAATGTGGACTTTAACCACAGGAGGTGTGGATAAAATAACAGTTTTCAGGGATTCAACATATCACATAAATTCCCTAGCCTGTTGCATTTTCTTTCAGAGGATTATGACAAAGTCAGCAAAAGAAATGCAAGGCAGCCTTCTAGAACAGTTTTGTTAACTTGGAATCATTTGAGACAAAGAAATGAAAATGTATAGGATATCTGAAAGCTGTAAAATTCTATAGCAGGTTTGAACATTAGGGCACCAGAATGTCAATAAATATATTTCCATGGATACCTTCCTTCTTCCAGTTTGAGCTCAGGATATGAGAAAACAGATGTTTGCTTCGGCTGTCTGTATAACAGGGTATAGGATTTGCATTCTGTACATTTATGGCAAAACTCATGTTTGATACATTATGTCAGATTCTTAACACATCACACAAATTAATAAAATATAGCA
Organism: Protopterus annectens; assembly: GCF_019279795.1. Classification (NCBI taxonomy): domain Eukaryota; kingdom Metazoa; phylum Chordata; order Ceratodontiformes; family Protopteridae; genus Protopterus; species Protopterus annectens. The sequence goes on from NC_056744.1 coordinate 666,802,753, forward strand.
TGGCCAATTGGGTACCTGAAACTGAAAGCAGATTATCAAGAATAGTTCAACTGTTTAGTTTTTTAGCAAAACATAAATTATAAAAAAAAAAAAAAAAAAAAAAAAAAAGAATGTGCATGGTCACCACACAGGGTAGAATTGAAACTTCTGTAAGGAACTGTGAAGGAAAGCAAACAGAATTATAAATGAAGGAGCGTAATAGTCAGACTTTTGTTAGGTAGAATGATTTAAGCAAGCAATGATGCCCTTCAGGGTGTGTGTTAATGTATAATTAACACCCGCCCTGCAAGGCATTAATTACACATTAACACACACCCTGGAGGGAGTTAGTGGGCTTAGAGAATGAACTTCTGTAAAATTGTTGTAGTTTTCTTACTTATTTATATATATATATATATATATATATATATATATATATATATATTACTATATTATCTTTTTATATATATATTTTTGATGTAAGATAGTTCCTCCTCCTAATATTTCACACTTGCTGTAGTGCATGTTAACAGTGTTGGAGGATGCATTTTACATCCTAAATATAACACTTTAAATGTCCTGGTTTTTACTTTTTTTTTGGTTCCTTACTCCTAAAATGTTTGGTTTGGTGCAAGTTATTAATGGTTGATGTTACTAAATAATGACATAGCTTTGAGTTACTAACTTTTATTTTCTTCAGAAAATTCATGTTAACAGAAATGCTTTATGTAAGCAAGTTTGCAATTTTATAAGAGCCCATCTGATTTGCTCATTCAGCTGAGTACAGTGAGATCATATTTTGATTTCAGACACTCTTACCAGTCCCATCTCTTCAGGTCTACCACTGTGTACAGAGAAAGCATTTGGGAAGGACAACCCCTGTAGTCCCTTAATTTTGCTCAATTCCGTCCCTCTCCACTAACAAAAAAAAAAAATATAAATATTTATACTTTATTCAGCTGCTCTTACTGTAATTGTTTTTTACCTTCTTTATCACCTTAGTTTGCTGTTTTGTGTGCTGTTAAGTGTTCAAGTGCTGTTATTCTGCACTTATTAATGCTTGTTAGTAGCCTGATTAAATTTGTCTGCTATCCCAAGCATCTTAGTTTTGGTTTTAGCACTTGTGCTTCAGGCCAGTTATTTTACATTTAGGCTTTTTGTGGACAAACCCTCATCAAACCCTGCTACACCCCTAAGTCCACCAAGTATTCAGAGCACTGTGTCTGGACAATTCCCATCAGTTTCCCCTGCCAGTCTGGTCGACATGGATATACTGCGACAGTGTAGCAACTGCCTCATGTTCACAGACAGTTCCCTTCTCCTAGCACAGAATTCTTATACTTGTGAGAGATGTTTCTACATCAGTAAGCTGGAATCCATGCTCTCTCACAATACAGTCAGTACTCCTGACAAAGAAGAGATTGCCAGTACAAGCACCACACCATCCACATCACAGAGCCACACACCTGCCTATGAAGGAGTCCTCAACAAAAATTTACCTAAACAACAGAGACCCCCAAAACACACTCACAAACATTTCACACACAATGCCAATCACATTGCACAAATCAGTCAACAAACCAGTGTCTCACAAACACAGCCCGTTAGGTATAACATTTAACCAACACAGCCCATAAGGCATAACAATAAACCAACTATACTAGTCATTGGTGGCTCAGTAGTGAGACACACTGATGTCCCCCTCACCACGCTCAACAAGGAGAAGGTCACAGTCAGCTGTTTTTCAGGCACTAGAATACGCCGCATCACTCATGACCTTAAGTCTGTCCACAGCAGGTACAAATATGACTCTGGCATTGTCCATGTTGGTGTGAATGACTTGAAATATAGATCCCTGGACTATATAAAGAGAGAAATGATTGAGCTCTCAGAGTATGTGTCCCAAGCAGGTTTAACCCTAGCGCTGAGCAGCATCCTATCTTCACCAACAATGCTGCCACAATACCAACAAAAAATAATTGACTTCAACAATTGGCTTAGTATCTGGTGTACAACACAAAAGTCAAGGGTTTACTCCAACAAAAACTGTATTAGGACAACCGATAAACGTAACCGCTTTTGTACACATGAAATATGTGAACTTCTTCAGTCAAAAGTCAAGTCACAAATAATCACTTATATATGGTATACAATTAATGACATCACAATACTAATTAAAACATTAAAGGTCCCACACACAACAACCTAAAAAGCTTAAAATACATATATATACATATAAATTTATAAATTAATTTACCACTTTGTAATAACAGCTATAACAATAATAGAATGTTCCTACAGACAATATTAATTTAATTTTCATTTGTATTTTATCTCTGAAAGATTTACCCCGGGATTCATGAATCTCGGCGCAAGGCCGGCGTAAGGTCTGCACCGGCGGTGCAGTGAATAGCCGGTGCAGTAGCGCCATATGCATATTAATGAGAGTGCACCGCAACCACAGACACGTGCGTAGTGTACGTGAGCGAGCCCAGGTAGGATGCGTCTGGAGGCGTGTCTAAGCCGGCATGAGGTGAGCAACCTAATGTGCTGACAGCCACGGTCCGCCCATAATAGTAATGGCAGCAGCCAGGTCCCGTGCAGAATGAAACGCACGTAGAGTGTGCAGCATAGTACCCGTCCCAAATAAACGGAGAAGCAAATACAAGCCACGAAGGCTTAGGTGTACCCATCCAAGGAGCAAAGGATACGCATATGACTGCGTTTGTCCCGCAATGCACCGTCAGTGGTTACACTCAGAGAAGGTGTACAGCAGCATGTCAGCGCCGCTAACCGACATAGGAGCAGCGACTAAGGTCACCACCTGTCCCACTTTGGGTGGGGCAGTCTCTCTATGGGCAGTTGTGTCCTGAAAAAACGTATTAAAAATGGCAAATGTGCTAAGATTGTAGGACATAATGATATCCCATATTTAATGTAATGGTAGCATGAATTGGTCATTTCTGTAACTGAAATACCTAAATGTCACAAGAAACAGAATAAGCAAGCAAATTGCCACAACAATAAGCTTCTACTTAGGCAAACAAGTGAAGTTCTATGCTATATACTGACCGTGTGTAAGTGTCGGCCTGTAAACTCATATGTGAGTCCCGGAAATATCCCAGCTTGGAAACTGGAAAAGGTGGCAACCCCAGTAGCGACATGGGCATGGTCACCAGGGTTACCAGCTGTCCCAATGTGCCATGGACAGTCCCTGATTGGACAGTTGTGTCCCTGCAACAATCAGAAAAATGGAAAATGACCTCTGATCCCCTGCCAAACATATTCCCGCAATATACATGTAATAGTAGTATAAAACATATACATTTGTATATGAAACACATACATGGCGTAAGAATATGAATAAGGAACCCAAATGCTTACAGAATAAGCTTATAGTATGGCAAACAAGTGAAGTTCTGTCAACTGCACTTGCCGTGGGTATGTGTAGTCCTGCAAATTCGAAGTTTCCACATAACATGCCTCACTATGGGCATTGGAAAAGGTGCCAACCATAATGGTCACAAGCAGTTGTGAGAGTACATAGCCGGGTAGCTGTGTCAACATAACAACAGGAAGGAATCAAGACACCTTAAACACAGGCAAACATGTGCATAGCAACATATCCCACACCCAGCAACGTCTCTGTCGATACACTGGATGGCGATGTTGAAGTGTAATATCCAGAAGCAGAACCCATGCATTCAGATGTAATACACAATAGCCTCATTGTACATGTCAGTCCCACCCATGTACACCTGTGCACCCTAACCTGCTAGCATCCGTGTGCAGCTATACACCCACACACAATGTGCATACCTGAAATGTGGTAAGATGTTTGTGTTAGGCAATGCCACGCGCCAAATACGCCCACATGTCACCAGCCCACCTCAGGTACAGATATGTAAATGGCTGCATGTGAATGTGTCTGCAGAATGTGTACATCCTGCATGTGGTATGTACCGCCGAAACCATAAGT
>NC_056744.1:667547210-667604710 GCF_019279795.1 Protopterus annectens
GTGACACAGTTGATTAGGGTGGTGTGGTAACTCTCACTGCAGAACTGGTTGATTCTCCCCATTGCCATCATGAGGGTGAAGTGCCAGAGAGGTGGGCTGGTGGAGGTGCTCAGAGGAGGCCTGCTGTCGACCTTCCTCTGATGTTAGTGTGTCAGTAGCTGCCACACAATGTATGAGTCGGGACATTATAGAGGCACAGGCATGCTGCACCAGGGCCTCAGAAGACATAGTGTCAGTATGAATCATTATGCATTCTGATATGCAGGACTGCCTGAACGATATGGCTGACTCTTTGGACAGGATGAATGACACACTAGATCAGGTAGTGCCTGTATTGGAATGTCTGCTGGAGGTGGGTTAGCATCTCTGTTGTCAGAGAGGCTCTACATCAGCTAGCGTTAACTAATATGGCCATGGAAGTTCCAGCTCCTGAAGTGGCACTACTTCCACTGCACCATTAGTGATTGTGGTGTCCATACCCAGATGTGGCATGCCATGTGGTCATGAGCCAAGACATAGTCATGATTACAGTTCATACAATGGACATCACTCATTTTCAGGTAGCACACCAACTTCTAGCCAGGGACATGGAAGTAGCAGTGTGACTCCTAGCAGAAGTAGCTCTCATGGTCAGGGATGATGACTCAGAACTGATTAGCCTACCATGCTCAGATCAGGCCTCTCTGAGATGTCAGAATGTAGTGTTAGTACAGTGCTTGATTGTGTTCATCCAAACACAAACATATATAACAAAAACTTGTCTGTACCATCTCTCACACACACACACACACACACACACACACACACACACACACACACACACACACACACACACACACACACACACACACACGCACACACACACACACACACACACACACACACACACACACACACACACACACACACACACACACACAAAATATCTAAACAGTGCTGTTTTCTGCTATACATATCTTGCTACTGGCCCTTAAATTGTATTCTTAAGGAATACACTTCTTTGGTGTCAGGCTTACCCTCCTGCACCCCAACACCCTGTGCAAGTGGTGATGACTGTGGTCTGCCCTTTGCACACTTCTTTGTCACTTCAGGTTACATACAGCATATGCCTGGTGCATAAGACTGGATAGCTGATGTTTACTTACTGAGAAGCTTGCTTTAATATAAATGTATTTGTATTGCAGAATACATGTTTTTATTCACCATTCAAACTCAGCTGTGAATTTTTGTTTATACAATTTTGGACACCCATTGTGTTTCTGTTAATATTCTTAGTAATGCAGTCAAAGTAGATTTTTAAGTATTGCTTACTGGTATACTGGTAAAAACGATGCCACCATTCTCCTGCTGAATGGTTTATAATACAATGGTCAACTTAAATGCTTGATGCATCGTATTGGGCAAAATCCATAATTGCATATATGACAAATATCAGTCATAAGCTATTACTAACATTCATACCCTCTCAGCTGTTCATACTTTCCCAGAATGTCCAGATTTTTGCCTCGTATTTTTGTCTGTCCCTCATAAAATGTGTGGTTTTCTGGATTTTTGTGGCAAATCAGTGAAGACTGAAGTGACTAAATAATGACAAGCATTTGAGTTTCAGACCTAATATCCTTCATAAAATGCTTAGTAAAACAAGTCCTCTTATTGTAACAGCTTTCCAAGTTTATGACAGCAACATTTAAAATTTGTCCCTGTTTTGGGGGCTTTGTCCCCCATTATTTTTTACTTTGTCCATATTTTTTTCATATATACTATGATGTTTAGAGATATACTGGCATTACTGTACACCTGGGACATGTTCCATGTTAGGAATAAGAATTTACACATAAGTGTTATCAGTTACATACCTCCTTTTTCCATACATGTATCATACTTACCTTGTTAATACTGCATCTACAAGATGTGTCCTTGGGGGATGACATTGTGTGATGCAAAAAAAATACAACCATTACATGATTAAGTAAAAGTTGTGCAGTTTTGCAGGCATCTGTTTTATTATTTTTATGTGTTTAGGCTCTTAGGTTTTCACTTATATAGTCAGTGCATTTGCTATCCCTTGGGTCTTAGCCAAAGGCATGGCATATTGAGCATGACTGCATCCACTGGCAGCATCTGAGGCTAGTGGTTCTCTCTCATACTCCTCTTCTGTATCTGCCAGAGCTGCTGGCCCTGCCTGTGGTCCTGGAAACCTGTGATCTGCTCCTTGTTGTCTTTGTTGAAGCTGTTTCCTAAGAATTATATTGTGCAATGTGGCACAGACTTTGAGTATTTCATCAGAGGATGCTGAACTGTACTGCAGGCCATCTCCTGATGTGTCTAGGCACTAAAACCTTGATTTGAATAAGCTAAATACACATTATTCAATTTCTGTGTCATGCAGTCCATGGTAGGTCAAATGAGATCCAAACACCATTCCTCTTGGCTAAGATCTGGCAGCAGTGGTAATAGTAACTTTAAAACCTGTTGCATATACAGGTTAATGATGGCAGCAGCAACCTCTAACATTTTTTTCTGGTATGGCTGTGGTGCTGTCCACAGCCTTAACCCAGGTGTTTGTGACTGTACAAATGTCTGTATATTCGAAGGTGAGGATACCTTCCACAGAGTAGGGTTTAGTGTTGCCATTCCCAGCATGTAGCAGCATAACTGTACTGTTGTATGAAGATGGCATTCTCATTGCAAAGTTTTCCCTCCAGACAGTGTCTATAAGATGCATTGTGGGGATGTCACCAACCTTGGCCAGTACTCAACATCCCAGGGGTGACAGATGAAGACCATCTCTGGCAGAGCATTGAGGTGTGTTGAGCAAGTCATCCCAGATGGACATGTAGTGGATCCCCTTACAATGACACCACATGCTAAGACAATTATTGACATTCATCATTTTTGTGTGTATTGAGCCATCATCCTAGGTGAGGGTCAAATGCAGCTGAAAGCTATGGGCATACTTGCTAGAGAGACAGAGTGTCTAAGCTTAGACATATATCTGTATACAGTCCGGTGATGAATGTCCCGAGTTGTACACACCTGGAGGAACTATGATGTCATCAGTATGTTACCTGATATTCATTGACTTGCATCAATATATGGTATGGCATATTGTGTCAATCCACAGAAAGTTAATTGTGACCTTTCACATATGTAGCCTGGTGACATGGACATCAATGTGTCTCATGATGTAATCACCTATGAATAATAAGTTTGATTTTGTGGTTTGCGTTAGGTGTTTGACCAGTGAGCATGAGCTATTATGTGTACTGTGGTCTCCAGAGGTAGGATTATGTGTACTTGCTTATGGTTTTCTAAGGTGTCTGTTGTTTTGGGATTTGTCTATTAAGGAGCTACATACCTGCAGGTGTGTGTGCTGTGGGTGTGAGTGGAGCAGGAGGTGAGCTGTGCATGTTGGCAAAATGTGTGTGAGACACCATGGAATCAAGGTTTGTAATACAGTCACATGTCTCACACGTTGTATTTGTGTGGCATGGGAGAACAGGAATGGAGAGACTTTCCACATCTTATCAGCAGTCATTGATAATGCCATTAACAATATAGTTATGCTTGTGTGCAAGTCACAGCTGCCCATCATTAGGCAGTATCATGACAGATGGTGAAATGTAGCATGTTGTCACCTTTATATAGGTACCCTCAGGTAACACAGAACCTGACAGTGTGCCATAACATGGTTGTGTGATTATAATGCTTTGTCAGGCAAGTGGCCCTTGGATTAATCATAAGCCTATTATTAGGCTTAGTCACACTACCATACCTCCAAATGTAACACTGTGTAAGTCCAGCAAATTTAGGGTCATGCTGCTACACTCTTGGGGATGACAGCCTGAAATACAGTGTTTGTAGGCACTCCTTGCAGTGAAGGTATGGATGTCCGTGTATGCACAGAGGACTTTTCAGACATGACTTTGGCCTTGCAAGTTTGCATGCTTGTCAAGCAACCAGACAGCAAACTAGATGTTGTGCGATATGATGTGGGAACACAGACATGTTCTGGGTACATAACTGTAAGGTATGACATACATAGGACATGTGACGGGTTGACACACTTTGGCCTAAGGTGGCCACTCCTCTGCAGTAGACCTCAGAGCCATGTCATTCAGATATCTACCATTAAGCTGTTGAAGGGTGGGATGCATGAACTGCGGGGAAATTGTCACATAACATTGATCACCACCACTGTGCTGCTGGTTGAGCAACCTTGGACATCTATGTCACCAGAAATTGCACATTATATTGTGGAACTGCAGCTGTCCTTCCAATCAACATCTGGTCAGTACCCTAGTAAAATACCACCAACCCTTGAGCAGAAGGCATGATACATGCAAATGTCATTTGATTGCTCAGGTTTCTAATCAAGGCACATACCTGGAAAAGAGTATGGGAATCCTACAGAGTCTTGCATGATGTGGGACAACTCCATGGATGAACTAACAGGTCATGTCCTGGTGCTACACGGGCATATCTGAAAACTGTAAGACCCACCACAGTGGTTCCATGGCAAACCAATACATAGTGTTGATAACATGTCCTATGCAGATTGTGTCAAGGTCATGAATGCGTAGTCTGTCTCTTACATGCTTTGGAGGGGAGGTGTATGGCTGCCATACAGGGAGGTGTGAGACCCCACTGTGAACCTCCTACATATCCATGACAGGGCTAACACATGTATTACCTGTTTTACACACCTACACCTTCATTGTAGTCTAAATAGTACATGCTGGAGAGACAAGTATGTAACCTACACGCTACACCATATATGTAACAGGCATCTCATGCATGAGCAGCACACTTACAATGTAATGCACATCATATGCAAGTTACACAATGGGATGCGGAACAAGACATTTATAACTGGTGTAGGACAAATGTCTGTAAAGGGATACAGGAAAATTGTAGATGGTTCATCTCCATCTCTACACCTTGTAGATGTGTTAGCTCCTGAACCCATGCTGACACTTATCAAGGGTATCAGATCTTGTCAGATATTAGGGATGCATGAGTAGAATGAATGAAGCCATTGTCCTTGTTAGCCTGTTATACACATATGAACCTATGGAGCCATGCAACTATAGTGCTGAGCCTTTCTGAAGACATTTTTCTTCTGTGCTGATATAGGTTCATAGGTTGGTACTAGGCTATCAGCCCTAGGGCCTATACAAGCCTAGCCATAACAATTCCCTGGCTATTTCTTCCCACACTGTTTACTTCCCTGGACACCTGTCTAGCAGGTCGATTGATGTGATCCCCAGGGTGAATTTCCTTTCTCCCATCCAATCGTCAAGGTTCCTTTTGAAGAGGGTCAAAGAGGCACTCTGCTTGACATGTATGGGCAATCTACTCCAGAGTCTGGGGAGTCTCTGGGTCAGGAACCTATCCCTCCAGCATGATTTGTTTATTTTGATGACAAGGTTTAGATCCCTGGAGCGTGTGGCTCTGAGGGATTGGGATTTATTTAAGTGTAGCATGTCCAACAGTTCTGGGTTTAACATGGCCTTGTATGTTAAGCAGAGATTGCCTCTGAGTAGACGATATGCGACAGAGTATAGCTGGAGTTTTTTAAGGCGGTCAGCATAAGGCATCTGCTCTATGCCTGTGATTCTTTTAGTGAGGTATTTCTGCGGCCTTTTCAGTTGTTGCAGATGTCTTAAGAGGTACATACGAAACAGGGCATTGTATTCTATAATCGGTCTAATGAGGGATGAGTACAGTGGGACAATGACCTCCTTTTTTCTGGATGAAAAGCCCTTAGTGATGAAGTGTGCCACATAGAAGGATTTCCTGACTGTTGTGGCAATGTGGTTATTAAAGGTGAGACCAATGTCCACCTGTGTCCCTAAGTCTCTTATCACACTTTTGGTGTTTATTGTACTGCCACCTATATGGTAATTCATGGGTACATGTTTTTTCCCAAAGGGGATAACTACATTTCTTGGTGTTGAGCTTGAACTCATGGCTCTGGCAACAAGCATCTGTTTCTGTAAGGCCCTTTTGTAGAGTATCCAGATCATTTGGGGATTCAATAATGTCTCCCAGTTTGCAGTCATCTGCAAACTTTGTTATCCAGAGTCCCTTAGTGTTGGCCTGTACTTCAGAGAAGTAGATGCCAAACAAGAGCGGTCCCAGGACTGAACCCTGAGGTACTCCACTTGTCACTTGTCTGGAGCTGGATTTGGAGTTGGTTACTTTTACAGTGTGGGTTCTATCAGTAAGCCAGTTAGCAGCCCATTGGGTGACGTAGGGATTAATGCCCAGCTTAGTAAGTTTGTCTATGATTCAGAGTGGGGGATGGTGTCAAAGGCCTTAGCAAGGTCTAGATAGGCTGTGTGAACCACCTTACCCTTGTCCATGGCTCTGGAGACTGATTCGAAGAAGTCAATCAGGTTCAGGAGACAAGTTCTGCCCTTCACAAACCCAAACTGGATGGGGTCCAGTGTTTGAAGGTTGCCAATGTCTTTGTTTATAAGTTCCATGATAATATGCTCCATGGCCTTGCAGATAAGGCTCATCAGACTGATGGGACTGTAGTTTCCGGGATCCAAAGTGGTTCCCCCATTGTGGAGTGGGATAACTGTAGCTATGTGCCACTCAGTGGGCACAAAACCTGAGTTGAGGCTATGATTAAACTTGACACTTAGGTGCGGTGCCAGTTCATATTGTAGTTCATGTAGTACATAGCCCGGGATGTCATCTGGTCCCATAGATGATGTATTCTTAGCTTTGGAGAGTGCATTTTTTACCTGTGTGGCCATTATTACTGGAATTTGGCAATCTTCCGGTATTGAGATGGGCCATTTAGGGGGTGAGGGGGGTGAATTTGGCACTGAATCGATCTGCCAGGATATTGGCAATATCCTTGCGATCAGTATATTTAATGCCATTCTGTTTTAGCTCAGAGCAGATCTGAGCATTGCCATTTTGATTCTTGATATAGTTATAGAATGCCTTGTGGTTGTCTTTGGAATCTTTGGCAATTTTATTTTCGTAACTAGCTTTGGTGGATTTTATGAGGGATCTCAGTTTCTTACTGTGGCTGGTAAGGGAGTTTTTTGCATCCTGGAATTTTCCTTTTTTCTGCAAAAGTTTCTTCCTTTTGTTGCAAAGTTTTTTGCTGTGACATTTATGGGTTTATTGTCACTGTGTATCCATAGGTGACTCAGATAGAATACTGAAACCGAAACATAAACAGGACCATAAGACACTTTTCATTGTGTTAGTATACAGCCATTATGACATCATACAATGTAAGGTACACAACATGATGTGGTTTACTCATTACATATGCCATCATATAGTATCTGTCAGTGAGCAGTAGAAGTAGCATGACAAAGGTAACAATGGATTACACAAATATCTAGTAATTTATATAGTCATCCTGTGCATCAGACACATAGCTTCATTTCCCTGCACTGATGAAGAGGATGACAGGAATGTGGGACAGGTTTCATCACTTGCACAGGGTGTTGTGTGGGGGTGCAGGAGGCCAAGGCTGACCCAATAGGTTGAAAGCACATGTGTGAGTTAGGAAGGGAAGCAGGCAAGATGGGTCATGGAAATGTGCTGTGTTTATCTTTAGGTGACCCGATTGTGAAAGTGGTGTGTGAGTGTGTGCATGAACACAGTCAAGCACAGTGCTATGCGTGTGCATGTTGGACAGCTTTGAACCATGCATGGCAGAATTCACTGCCTCCCCCCTGAACATGGGAAATGGCTCTGCCAGGAGTCACACTGGCACCTCCATGCCCAAGGTCAGAAGCCATGCTACTACCTGACATTGACTGCTGTCTGCTGGAATTGCATCCCCCATGGGAATGCCCAGGACCATGAACTCATGGCCTGCCATGTCTTGGTGGGACACCGCACTCCTCTCTGGAGCGATGGATGTATTGCAAATATGGGACCATGATTTTGCATGGCCATATGGACTGTCAGCAAATATAGTTGCTGACCTATGTCCATGAGTCTGACGCTCAACTCCGACTAGACATTCTACCACAGACATTGTAGGTTCCAAAGCAGATAGTGTGTGATCTGTCTCAGATGACTGTCTTTCCATTGCAACAGTGAACCAGTCCAGGGTATGATCAATGCATTGCAGGCAGTCACGAATGTCAGACTGTGCTGCATCCATAACCTTGAGCATTTGTCTGGAGTTCCTTTTGGAGTGTGTCTGTGTCTCCATGATGGCTCAAAACATAATTCCGAGTGACATGTGATGAGACACCCGCAACAGGTGGCAGAAGGACAACAGGGCTCCTACGAGCAACCCTATCAATCTGCCTGTGTGGAACCTCACAAGGTCTTTGGCTATGGCCAGTATTGACACTCACTGCAGCCATAGTTGCCACACCTTCCTGTTCAATGTCCTCAACCTCTGACTGTCCAAAATCTGTGGCCTCTAGTGACTGAGTATGTGCAGGCATACTGACCGTGTACAGTGATAATGAGGGAAGATGAGGTATGTAAACCTCTGAATCAGATTCAGCCCCTGCAACCATCACCTGTGCCTCACTTTGGCCACCATCATTATCAGAGTCGGAAGTGACACTGACATCAGGTTGTGAAGGGCCAGAGACCAATCCCCAGGTCACCTCTGATAAAAAAGGGAAAAACACTACATTAATACCTGCACTATTACATTCCGCAGCACTGTGCTGCAATATATGTTAATCTGTATACACTGTTGTCACCATTACAGACCTATTTAATGCCCAACCTCATCTAGTAGGATATAAGGACATTATTTTCCAACAAGCTTCTGTAGTTTCTTGTAAATAAAAGCTTTTTAAGCAACAATCACATCAGCAACAATGAAGTGCACTGTTGACATTTGTGAAGACTGTACACAGTTGACACATATTGCAATCTATAATGTCCTAACAATGCTGTCACATCTATCACTGTGGTCACACCTGCAAGGCATAGGTATGACTCTAAAGTGTGTACAGTTAGAACATATCTGTGCAGTTGGCAATCATGCCGACAGTACAGCAATCCAGCCAGCAGGCCTGGGATGACACTTTAGGGAAAAAATTGGAGTAAATTTACATCTGTAACAAAACAGTGTTGTGCTTACCAGGAGCAGGACCACAGCCTTGTCCAATTACTGACAGACCAGTGAAAAGTTGAGGGAGAGGTAATGTAAACACTACTGCATGTTGCACTATAACAGGGTAATATGTCCATACATCTCACATTTACAGTAGCTACTTTAATTATGTTGGTCAAAATCTGAGCATGAGATTCAAACTACAGTTAAAGTCCACCCCCCAAAAAAAACAAACATCTGACACCCACATACAAGTATGTACACCCTGGCACATTGAATGCTACAGTATGCCAATGCTGACCAAACTAAGCCTACATGGATGTCCCTCTGGCATAGAAACTGTCCACGATATATAGTGTGATGGATGCCTGGCAGCTGTCATGTGTTCCTAGGTTTACCAGGAATTCCTAGCTGACAGTGGTTGTTCTGCTGCAGGCCCTGCACCAGTGACACCACAATCCCTGGCTACATCTTGCTACATCTGCTGCTCTTCTGCATGTAGCATTTATCATATCTGTTGCACAGTGTCACACCTGATCATATGCCCTGCTCTGGTGACCTACGGCATTAACATCACTGACAAGGTCACCCAACAATGCTACCCTCAGTTCCCTGTGTTGCCTCCCCATGGATAGTAGGAGTTCATAGTGTTGATGGAGGCCTTCCAGGATTATATCATTCTTGGCATCCATAAAAGGGCATGGCATCTTGCATACATTTCCTAAAAGACAACAAAATGGGAATACATGTCAGGATCACATACATGGGAGTACACTATGCAGAGATACAGCAAGAACAGAATGGATGGCAGTATCCACTGCTTGATTACACATGTCATATTCCACAGTGTGCAAACATGCTAAGGGTGAGGATACAACTAGGGTACTAGCAATAGTTATCTATCCCTGTTTTTGCCATGACAGATACTGCTGTATGATCACACACCCAACACAGGAGTCCATTGTAGTGTGGCTCCTAGGGGTAACCCCTTGATAATATGTCAAAACCACTATAAGGGGACATTCCCATGAGACCAGTGTGCCATATTGACAAAAAACATTCTACCCTTGATGTACTGTACATCCTCTGTAGGAGCCCAACTGTTCCTAGAATGTATAAACTCAAATGCTATGGAACAACTGGTCACCACTCCTACAAAAGGGGAAAACATATTGGACCTGATCATCACCAACATGGGGACTCTATGTTCCATACCAGAGGTATACCCCTCATTGGTAAGATCTAACCATAAATTAATCACTATGGACATCCATATCCCGTCCCCACCCCCAGCAAAGAAAACCACGGTCAAAAACTTCTCAAAAGCAAACTTCCCACTTCTCAAAACCGAGGTGGAATCCTTCAAAGCCCCAGGGCAAGTGGAAAATACGTCCCAAACCGCAGAATCCTTTACAAATGCATTCTATGGATACCTACAGGAATGCATTGATCGTGCTATCCAAAATAAAACCAAGATACACTCCTCCAAAGGCAGGAGACCTGTCTGGTGGACCCCAGCCATAAATAAGCTGTACAACAGAAGGAGGAAACTACTACTTGATAGAGCAAAATCCCTGAAAGGGAAGGCAACTCTGATCAGTACTAGCAAGAAACTACGATCCCTCATAAAATCATCTAAGGCTAGTTTCGAAAGAAAAATTGCACAAGACGCTAAAGATAATCACAAGGCTTTCTTTAGTTATGTCAGAAACCTGGGTGGAAACTCCCAGATATGCTCTGAGTTAGTGAAAAATGACAAAAAATACACTGAACCAACAGACATTGCCAACATCCTGGCAGACAGGTTCAGTGCAAACTCCCCCCTCCCCTCAAATGAGCAAATGACTACCAACACAGATGCACAGGTGAGAGCTGCCCTCTCCAAAGCAAAAAACACAGCATCAATAGGACCGGACAGTGTCCCGGGCTGCGTTTTTACATGAGCTCCAAGAAGTACTGAACCCTCACTTAAAAATCACTGTTCAGTCTCAGCCTTACAACAGGATATGTACACAAAGAATGGCGTACAGCAACAGTGGTCCCACTCCATAAAGGTGGTGCCACAATGGACCCCGGAAACTATCGCCCTATAAGCCTAACTAGCCTGGTCTGCAAAGCTATGGAGCGTATCATCATGGGACTCATAAACAAAGACATTGGGAACCTCCAAACACTAGATCCTACCAAATTCAGCTTTGTTAAGGGCAGATCTTGCCTCTTGAACCTGGTCAATTTCTTTGAAACAGTCACCAAGGCCATAGACGAAGGGAAGGTAGTCCACACAGCCTACCTTGACCTTGCAAAATCCTTCAACAGAATACCCCACTCGGGCATCATAAATAAGCTCACCAGCTTAAATATCAACCCCTATATCACAAGATGGGTTGCAAACTGGCTTAGGGATCGAACCCACATGATCAGAATTGCAGGTGCTATGTCAGACTCTATGCCAGTTACAAGTGGCGTCCCACAAGGCTCAGTCCTGGGACCTCTCTTGTTCGGTATATATTTCTCTGAGGTACAGACTAACACAGGAGGACTATGGCTGACAAAGTTTGCAGATGACTGCAAACTGGGGGCCATAATCGACTCACTGGCTGACACAAGCATCCATCAAAAAGGTCTCACAGAGACGGATAACTGGTGCCAGAGCCATGGCCTAAAGCTAAATGCCAAAAAGTGCATAGTCATCCCCTTTGGGAAAAACAAAGTGCCCACAAATTACCACATAGGTGGTAATCCATTAAGTAAGGAAGAAGTAATTAGAGATTTGGGGACCCAAGTCGATTGCAATCTCTCCTTTGACAATCACACTGCCAAAGTGGTTAGAAAGACATTCTATATAGCCCACCTTATCATGAAGGGGTTCACATCTAGATCAAGAGACGTCATTGTGCCCCTCCACTCATCACTCATCAGGCCCATAATTGAATACAATGCCCCATTTGGGATGTACCTTACCTGACACCTGCTACAACTAGAGAGACCCCAAAAGTACCTCACTAAGAGGATCAAGGAACTCAAACAGATGCCCTACACAGTTAGGCTAAAGAAACTCCAGCTCTACTCAGTTGCTTACCGCCTACTCAGAGGTGATCTGTGCCTGACGTATAAAGCCATGTCCAACCCAGAATTAATGGAATGCTCCACCTCAAGAAATCCAAATCCATTAGAACTACACGCTCCAGTGACTTAAACCTCAGCACAGAAATAAATAGAACATGCTGGAGGGACAGATTCATATCCCAGAGGCTCCTCTCACTCTGGAACAAAATCCCAATCCATGTCAGACAGAGCCCCTCAATGACCCTCTACAAGAATAATCTTTTTTTTTTTGCTAAATAATTTTTATTTTTTTTTGTTTGTAGACAAATTATGATACAGTAAATTTTAAATTACAATTCAAAATAAAAGAAAATAGTTAATAACTATAACAATATGTACAATATTTATAGGTGGTCCAATGAAAAGGATTAACCAATAAGGTTATAAAGAGGAATAATCTCATAGAACTAGTATAACCTTTACTGGCATATATTGACATAAGATCATCTTAGTTTATGACATTTCAATTTCATGTAGAAGAAATTCTGTCCTTTTGTAATGTGTCTATAAGTATTAAGATTTTATTCCAAGGATTGTCTGTCCAACGTCTGGGAAAAATTTTTTCTTCTTTGAATTTTATTTCTTTCTGTGCAGATTCCTTTAATAGAGATATGAAGTCTTCATAACTTGGAGGAACAGTGGATTTCCATTTTCTTGTTATACATTTTCTGGTTACAGCCAGAATAGACCATAAAAGATATTAATCACTTTTACTCATAGTTACTGAGTCATCTACATTCAAAAAAAATAAAGATTTTGTTAGAACAAATTTATCATTATAAATGGCTTGAAGAAATCTATTAATATCTTCCCAGAATTGTTTAATGCAATCATAAAATATATGTATCCAATCTGCCTTACAGTTTACAGTACATCTCCAGCATGTGTGCTTTTGGGTAGGGTCAAATTTGGCTATTTTATATGGTGTATAAAAGACTCTATGTAAAAATTTCCATGTGAAGATTTTCCATATCTGGAAGTTTGATGTTAGCTTAACTAACAACAAAAGGTCATTTATACCTTCAGATGATAGATTTATTGTCAAGTCCTTTGTTAAAATGTTCACAACATTTTGACCTATTTTGGTTTTATACACTATTAAAATTTTGTATAATTTAGATATAGAAATTAGCTTATTATGATTTCCATAAATCGATTCTTGCATATATTTTATGAACTTAGGTATAGTATTAAAGCTTGAACCATTAATAATTCTACATAAATCACTTGCATATTGTAATATTTTTTGAAGTTCTGTTTTGTCTATTTCAGATATACTAAACTCATTTATTACTTGTTGGGTGGTTAAAGTATTGTGATTATTTAAGCATTGAAACCAGTAAATAAAGTTTTTGGATTCCCAATTAATGAGTATTTTTTCTTGGATTTTTTTCTTTAAAATTCTTTGATGTTTTAAATGGTATTAAGAGATCGAACCATAATTTTATATCTGGATTTGTAATTATAAATTTTCTAAATAGATTATAAATATTATTCAGATATGATAAATTAGTGGGCTTTGTTGTTTTATTTTGTAAGCTATGACATAGAACATGCCAAAATATGTTGTTATAATTCTCCAAATCCATATTTTTTAATATTTTGTTTTCATTTAAGAAGAAAGTTAAATGTAAAATTTTCCATGCGGATGAATAATTTGGATTTACCCAATTTAGTATAAGTTTAATGATGGAAGCTTTAATATACGTTTCTACGTCTGGAAATTTAATTCCTCCCAAGTCCCAGGGTCTAATATGATGTGAGAATGCAATTCTATTCTTTTTTGGATACCAAAGAAAATCCATTAAAAGTTTCTGTATTGTCTTTATAACTTTTTTATCTGGTAAAATAGGGATTGCTAATGCTATATAGTTTATTTGTGGTAGTAATATCATTTTTATTAACTGTAACCTATCTTCCAAGTTTAACATTAATTTATTCCAGCTATTAACTTGTTTTTGAATTAAATTTTGGATTTTATTATAATTTAAGGTCATGATAGTATCTATGTTCTCAGATATAAGAATTCCTAGATATTCTAATGAAGAAACCTTTTCTCCAATTATTTGATATTTATTCAGATGCAAGTCATCTATTTTATTTAGAAGTATATGTTTTGATTTGGATTTATTGAAACAAAGACCTAAAATGGAAAAAAATCTTCTACTTGTTTCTCTATTTCTTGCATGGACTCTTCATTCGATCTTAAAGTCAGCAATATATCGTCAGCAAATAACATAATTTTAGAATTAAATTTATTGTAAAAGTTAATTTCTTCTATTTTTAGATCACTTCGTATTGCAGACGCAAATAATTATATCGCCAGGGCAAACAGGATGGGAGACATAGGGCAACCTTGCTTAGAGCCTTTAGTTATTTTGAAAGCTTCCGAGGTAAATAGGCCTAATTTTATATAAGCCAGGTTGTCTTTATATATATTCTTTATTAAATTTATAAAGTTTAATGGGAATTCAAAAAGTTCCAAAATTTTAAATAGATACTTCCAGTTTACCGAATCAAATGCTTTCTCTATATCTAATGTGATTATAAGAGCTTCTGAATTGTCTCTGTTCAAAGCTTCTATAATGGTTAAAATTCTCTGAATATTGTCATATGTGTGTCTTCCAAATATAAAGCCTGTTTGGTCTTCATTTATGACTTTAGTCAGGGATTTCTTAATTCTATTTACTAAGATAGACATAAAAATGTTATAATCATTATTAAGCAGGAAGATAGGTCTATATGAACTACATTGGGATGGATCGCTTTTATCTTTTTTTATAGGGGTAACTAGTGAATATTTCCAGGATGGTGGAGTAATCATTTGAGTTTGAATATCATTTAGCATGTTATGAAGTAGAGAAATTGCTGAATTTGGAAAAATTTTATATAATTCCATTATTATTCCATCCATTCCTGGTGATTTGTTGTTTTTACTTACTTTAATTATATATTTTATTTCTTTTATGGAGATATGCTTGTCCATTTCTACTTTTAATTGATCAGGTAGTTTTTTTATTAAGGAACTATTAAATTTCTGATCTGAAAATAAAATATTATTATCATTATTTCCATAATGCTTAGCATAATAGAACTTAAAAGCTTCAAGAATATCATTTACATCAGATACCTTTTTTTTCCCTTTTCCTTCATGTATTATATTTATGATGTTATTTTCTAAGTTCTGCTTTTTAATTCTCATTGCTAGATTATGTAAGTGTTTTGGAGAAGTTGACATTGAAGCAAATTTTTGTTTTTCCTAAGCTAGATTTGTTTTATGAGTGAGGAATTCATTGTATTTTTTATTTAAATCTATAATTTATTTTTTTTTCCTGAGAATCTATTACATCATAAGAACTTGTATTTATTTCTGTTATTCATTTTTGTATGTTATGCAATTCAGATTCCCATTCCTTTGTTTTATTTTTAAACCATTCTATAATCTTGCCATACAAAAAAGCCTTGAGTGTATCCCAAGTTATTATATTATTTGTATCGTTAATAGGATTTGTTTCTAAAATAATATTTGATTTCTGAATCTAGCCAAGGTTTAAACTCTTTTAATTTAAGGATGTAAGCTGGTATTCTAGTTATAGTGTTTAATCTTTTGAAATCAATTTGTAGTTTAAGAATTAAGGCATTATGGTCTGAAAGGGGACATGGGATAATAGAAAATTTTGTTATCCTACTGTTTAAATCAGAGGAGACCAATATTTTATCTATTCTTGTTTCAGTATTAAAGCAATAATCGCTATGTGTGTAACTTAATGAGTTAGAATCTTTAAAATTAAATGCATCTATTAGATTTAAGCTTTCTAACCATCTCTTGAAATATTTACTTACGGGTGTGAGACGTAACTTTCTTTTATTAGTTGTTTCAGAGTTATTTAAAATACAATTGAAATCTCCCCCCATTATTATCATACCTTTATTTACTTTGTTAATTAATTCTATGTGTTTTTTAACCGTAGACAATCCTATTCCAGGAATCCAGTAAATATTTATTAAAGTCCAAATTCTATTTTGATATTTTATTATTACAATTGATATTAACCCTTCTTTATCTTCGTGTTTGTAAATGATCTGAGGAATAACTACACTTTTTTTCCATAAAATTATAACTCCTCTTTTTTTTTTTTTGTAAAGGGAGTGAGAAAGAATTAGATAGTCACTAGGTTTCCATGTGAAATCATCATCTCTTTTAAAATGAGATTCTTGTATAAATATGATTTGTGCTTTTTATAATTTCAAATATCTTAGAAAATTCGACCTTTTTATAGAATTATTTAAACCATTAATATTTAAGATAATAAAGTTGTGTCTGTCATTTTTTTAAGTACTTATTTGTACTTTTGGATTGTTTGTTCTTGAAATTTTGTTTTACCTTGGAAGTTAATGTGTTTTGAGTATTAGATTTATCCTCTCTTTTAAAAGTTATTTTGAAATGAATATATTTATTTCTATTTATGCTTAAAAAAGTTTCAAATTGGACCACTGAAAAAAGAAAAAGCTGAAAAACATTGCGTTAACATAAATTGAATAAACAATTAATGATTTTACCATTCTAAATCCCAAACATGAAGTGTCTAGCACCTCAAATCTGTTTGGACTTAAAAGTTCAAACAGATTTACCCTCAATAATAATAGTTGCATTAATGAGGAAATGTTGCTTTAAATTGAGCTCCTCAAAAAAATGAAAACTAAAACCAGAGAACAAGATACACTTATTATGTAAATAACAAATATACCTAGTCTGTGAAGTTTTGTTCATTACTAATTAGATTCTAAAATGAGATATTATTTCAAATTGCAAACAATTTTAAATAAGACATTTGTTAATGAATTTAACAATATATTAGATGTTCATTTTTCATTAATATTATGGCATTTTTGCAAATTACCAATTGTAAATAATATATTAGCAAATGTCAGATCATTAATTGTCATTAGTGATATTTAACATTGTTATTAATAATAAAAAGAAGTAGAGTGAGTATGATAGATAGATACTGTTTAAAATAAAAGAGATTTTTTTACATATTTTTAGATCTATATAAGGTATTACATCAGCATAGTGAAGTTAATTGACATATAGCTAACCACTTTATCAAAACCAATTAAAGTCTTTACAGACAATAATATTCATTTATAAGATTTAATATAATAACAGTTAGAATTAAAGCAATATTTATAGTGCTTTACATTAAAGCATTTTCTCATTTTTCATTCAATGTCAGTTTTATAACTCTGATAGTTCCACAATCTAAAATTAATAAAATGTGTAAAAGATTTCACTCTTAAATTACTTATATGTGATCTTTTGTAGTTCTGTTATTAGTAAGTTATTATTCATAAGATTTTCTCTATTAAGTTCAATTTAAAGATCACACATATCAGAATATTGACTTCTGCTTATTACAAATGTAGTGAACGTCTGGTAATTAGTAAAGGGTCTCAACTTATATGTTAAAACTATAAAACAGAAAGGAGAAAGGTCAAAATTAGAATTATACTTGCAAAGGAAATCTACCTTGATAATGGTGCTATAGCACTCTTGTCCCATAACTAATCATTTATAATAAACATTTTATGTATAGTACTTCTTTTATACAATAACAAGTATGATAAAGCAATCTTTAGATAAATGAAAGTATAATTCCCAGTAAGCTGACACTCAGGATCTTCACCTTCCCTTTTCCTTCCCTCTTCTTCCATTTCTATACAACTTAACAACTATAAGAAACTCATCTTACCCAGTGTCAGTTAGATGTGTTCACAGAGCGCATGTATTATACTTTTACCAGACACTCACCCATTAAGACACAACAGTATTTAAATGATTCTCTATCTTTCTTGTTATAATAGCATTGTCTTCAAAGCAGATCTAACGTTATACTTGCATGAGATATTAACTGAGATTGATAATAAACCATAAATTTTTAATAAAATATGAAAGAATATATGAAGTATGAGAATAATTGAAGCAAATGCTTCCTTTACTGTAATCAAAACAGCAGTGTTAAGGAAAGAACTCTGCGATAGTGCGTGTTTACACGCCATCTTGTGATCAGTAACTTAAATTGCATCTAAATACGCTAGGATATATTGCGTGCTTATGAATGTGGACGGTGAACAACTTTTCAGACAAAAAAAATGAAAAAAACGAGCAGAAGGCTTATGAATACTGTCCACCTTCAGATAATACTTTAAGGTTCTAGATGCTTCCCAAAATGTTCACGAGTGGTTCCATTTTATAATATTTTCATTAATGTACTTTACATTAATTCAAATTAACAAATTGTAAATGTGTACCTCTAAGCTACATAAAAGCATTTGCCAAGAACAACAATATTTATTCAGGCAATGATAGCGCACTATTCTGGTAACTAAATACTTGTATAGGGAAGAAACAGCAGTGTTGGAGAGGAAAACTCTGCAATAGTGTGTATTTACATGCCATCTTCTGGCCAGTAACTTAAATTACATCTATGTACTGTTAAATATATCGTGTGCTATGTATGAAGCGGTGAACAACTTTTTAGATAAGGAAACTAAGAATAACTGAGCAGAAGGCTCGTGAATGTTTTTTTTTTTTTTTTTTACTTTCAAATAATACAGTAATATACTGGATACATCTAAAATGTTCATGAGTGATTCTATTGTATAACATTTTTATCACAATACTCTACATCAAACTAAATCAATGAATTTTGAATGTGCACTTTTGAATAAATTGTTATTTTGCACTGTTCTAGTAACCAAATACTTGTATAGAGAAGAAACAGCAGTGTTAAAAAAGAAAACTCTGTGATAGTGTGTATTTACACGCCATCTTCTGGCCAGTAACTTAAATTACATCTATGTACAGTTAAATATATTATGTGCTATGTGTGAAGTGGTGAACTACAAGAAGAATCTTGACGTTAGGGTGGGAGATCGTAACTTTACCCCTGGGATCTCTTCTGTGTCACTGTTAGACAGAGGCACAGTAAACTAACCTTAAATGGGCTATCTTCTGTGACCTTTTATACAGAGGCACAGTCAACCAATCTAAGAAAGGTGGCGAAAGCCAAACACACTCTGGCTAGGCTTGTAAATGAGTTTGGTGGTGTGCCTTTTGGAGTTTTATAGGCTTGTAAATGCCCTAGGGCAGATAGCCTAGTATCAACCTATGAACCTATGTAATGAATCTGGAAATCAATCACATGTCATCATTACAGTTCTTAGAAAGGCTTAATGCTGTAATCCCCATTCCCCCTAAGTATATTCACGCATATGCATCATGTTGTGAACAAAAAGGTTACATACCTGATGGAGTGCAATACGTCTCTGGTGATATGCGCAGATATATAATGTTTTTGGCAATGTGTTTACTGTGTGAAGAAAGTCATATACATAATGGTTCCCCTAGCCAGCTGTTTGCCTTTTTAACATGGTTCTCATTGCCAGGTGATTGGCTGTTAACCAATGTGTGGCTCTGAAATACTAATTGCAGCCAACACAGCAGATTTGCAGTTTAATCGGCCAATGAAATGCAACCACTGAACAAAATATAAGGCCTTCATGTAGATTAGAAGCCCTTTTTGATATGTTGTGCTGGACATTACTAGTGTCAAGATATTATGCCATCACAGAGAGTATGTCTGTAGCAGCTACTTTTACATACAAATGTGTGTGTTACAGGCTGCAGCTGATGCTGAAGTCAATAGGCATAGACAGAGAGTTTGAACACTTTGGAAGACAACAAGCTGTAAGATTGACTGTGGGAGCTGTGGCAGCCTTGTTGTAGTTGCAAAGCCGGATTGAGGGTACCCATTCCACTGCAAATTAACACGTGTTTAAGGTAAGTATGTTAGCCAACACTATCATTAACAGAGTACTAGGCAACATGTTTGTTGTGGCCTTGAGCAACATAGGTGGTAAATATACCATTATGTCAACCATTTGGTCAACTGCCAGGCCATGTGTTACATTATGGTAGCCATTTGGAATGTGTGTGCTGGCAGTCCTTGTTACTAGCAGGACCTCCTTATGGTATGTTAGTTGTGCAGCTGTGCTAATCTGTAATATTGTTATGAAATGATTGTGCACTTCACTCTAATATTAGTGGACCTTATTTGCATTTCCTACATTAAAAATCTCTGTGAATGCATATTAAGTCATGACCTGACACTTTATGCACTTTATAGTGTTCTTATAGGGATATGTCAAGTGTGTTCCTATCTGCAGGCCTTCAATTTCTATCATTTAAAAGCAGACATTGCATTTGAAATGCATTATTCAGATAAAGAGTGCATGACTCAGTCATTCATTGATGGCTTCATGATAATGTAATTTAAATGCTACACACCACTGGATTTGAACGCAAGACCATGTGTAGCAAATAATTACTGTTTGCAAAGCATTTAACAGACTGAGCTAGCCAGTCACTGTTACAGCACTTTTATTTGTGAAGATATAGGTGCACGCATACAGACTCTGACATACCTCCATTACATCCATTATTATGTACCTGGCTTTATAGGGATGTATTTCTCCTCCAGAGTCCCTGTTGAACATGTATTTTGCCATTAATATTTTAGCCTGTAGATTTCTACATGTTGCTGATAAAAGTGCACATTTACCTGCTATTAGAGACCTTACTTATATCCATTATTCTTTGCCTGGCTTTCTAGTGGGGAGCCCTGTACCAGACTCCAAGTTACACTCCCAGTTTTTCCATTACTCTTTCAGCAAATGTGTGCAATTTAGCATGATGTGCAGCTCTGCTTATGCATGATTAGTGACGGTAACTTGCAGTTACAATGTTTTGCTTACAACACCTGTTTGAATTACAGCTGTGTGGCATGGCAGGTTAATGCAGTGGTCTGCAGGTGTGATGGTCTTAGGTTCGAGATACCGGACAGGTGTACATTTTGTACGTGTTTATTATCATTTGCAACACATATATCAATATAGCTCCATTTAACTGAGCTTAGAGATGTGTGATGTACCGTGTCATGCGATGTCACACAACCAATCTTTAAAGAAAAGAAAAATGGAGAAAAAGGACAGTGGTAAAATGGGGTGCAAGCAGGGGCAAAAAGCATACTGAAAGGCAGGTAGGTATGTGCAGGAAGGGTGTAAAAGAACCATAGCTATCCATTTCCTGTACAGCAACAACTGTGCACTTTGACAGAATTTATAGATGAATTTGGACTGTCACTCTCAGAGAGAGGGGTGAGAACAACATAACTGCATGGTCAAACCAATTGGACCACATTATGTGTATCTGGTAGACATGTGTGTGAAATGAAGAGCTGTGTATAGGACAATATTTTTTGGGACATGTGCCTTTTTTTTTTTTTGTAAGGTGAGAGTGGAATGTTGGGGGAGAGACATAGGTACATCTGGAGTATGTAAGTTGGGAAGGTGAGGAAGCTGTTTTAGGCAGACAAGACAGCAGACAGGGTTGGCATGTGACACAAGAGGGGGACACCTTGGATGGGGAGGGTGTTGTGGAATTCCAGTCTCAGGTGCCTCCACAAGGAAGCAGTGCAACTCAAGTCCCCACCCGTTATACTGTCAGCAGTGCTCCTTCACTGCCCCTGTGGTGGCAGTGGTGTAGGCTGAGCCCCGGGGCAAGGCTGCCCCACCAGGGTGTAGAGCATGCCCTACATCCAGCGAAGTGATGTCCAAAAGTTCAGAAGAAGATCCTGCACACAAATCCTGGTAGTTCATCACAGGTGATAAAACTACCCCCTCCACCACCGGTCCCAGACGGGGCCCAGCCGCAGCTTGTGCGGCCGAACTACCAAATGCCACAGGTAGTGCAGGGGCAGCAGAGAGGGCACCACCAGGCTGTGGCCCAGACGTGCTGGGCCCTGGAGCTACAGCCAGAGGAGCCAACGTAGGTGGATCACCTGGAACTGGCTGACCTTGTCCAGCTGTAGTAAATTAGATATAAAAATATATTAAGATTAGTAATAACCAAACCAGTGTTAGTACTAACATAATTGAACATAATATTGATTAATCCAAATACATATTAAGGTATATTATATGGCACACAACAATAAATAACATAACAGTAAGTATGTTATCAGCAAACAAGTATGAAATAACCCATAAGGCTAACATAACAGTTAAACATAATATATTAATATTAAATTATAATAATAAATAAACGTTCATGTATTAAAGAAGATAAGGGGTGGGGAGAGAGAGAAAAACATACCATCAGTGGATTTGCCGATGATATTACTACAAAGACTACAAATACATACTTCAATAGGTGTGCAGTGTCAGTTGTGAGTATAGTGACTCCAATTCTTCTGTAGATGATATTGTACATACATACCTCTCAAGCTGTTAGCATGGACAATATGTGCTAAGCACTAACAAATGCAGGTACACAACTACACAGAACTGTGATACATACTGTGTGCGTACATTACTACCAAGGTGGTCTGTAAATGGATTTGCAAATACATTGCATTCCAGGTAATCATTTATCTGCTAATCAAGGACCAGATAGATTGGGCAGTTGTCATTACATTATGAAAAATCATGACAGTTGAAAGGTATGTTTGTATGCATTAAGTAGACTAGACATCCATACATGTCTTAGTTGGGTGGCATGGGAGTAGAACACAAAAGCTGTGACTCTAGGGGACATGTGCACTTAATGTAACAATTGACTGCAGAGACATTAGAACACACATGCAATGAATACAGCCCTACTGCAGTTACTTGAACACATTACTTATCAAAGCACAATCCTTTACACTTTGTTGTTTTTTGTTCCTTCAAATCTGTCAGTTATGCACATGATACCTGCCCTGAAAGTGGGCTACCTTACTCATATACTTTGTTCCCTGAGTGGCAGGACTAGAAAGCATAATTTAAGTGAAAGTGGCCTGAAGAGCCTCAAACTGTAATGTGGGTTGTGCAATGCATTTATCAGGCAATTACTTTCTCAATCTTTATTAATTTAATTTTTACAGTTGACTGGAGTCACATTAGAACATGCATGCAGTGAATACAGCCCTACTGCAGTTATTTGCATATAATACTTATCAAACAACAATCCTGCGTTATACTTTATTGTTATTGTTCCTTAGAATCTTTGAATTATACACATGATAACTGCCCAGAATGTGGGCTACCTACCCCATATATTTTGTTCCTGGAGTGGGAGGAACAGAGAACATTATTTGAGTGCAAGTTGAATGAGGACATCCCTGAACTGTACTGTAGGTTGTGCAATACATTTATTAGGCAATTACTTTTTCATTCTTTATTAATTTAATTTTTAAAGTTGACTGGAGTCACATTAGAACACAGATGCAGTGAATACATCCCTACTACAGTTATTTGCACACATTACTTAACAAACCACAATCCTGTTTCTAACCTTATTGCTTATTGTTATCGGTACTGTTTATTGATTATTACACTACAATTATCAGAAAATATACATACTTACCATACTCATGATGCATGCTGGCCACGTGCCCTGCATGAGACTGGACATTGCAAGCCCATTCAGTGCAGCTGTTGGAAGAGAAACAAGCCATTATGCATACCAGTTTTGTACAGATTCAGCTTGTATTTTAGTATAGTAGTAACAAACATACTTACATATCTGTGGGGCATGCCCAACCCTAGCCTCTTGGACCTAGATGTCCAAGGTCCCCCTCTTCCTTCACTTCAGGTCATTATAGTGGTGACAATACTGCTCAGCACTGCAGGTGATACAAGCAGCACTGGTAAGATCTCTGGCCAACCACACTCAGGATTTAGCTTTACATTCTGAGCCATGTTAACCTCCCTGGAACAGCCAGGATTCATAGATCTGGACCAGGAGTCCAAGAAACACTATGGACTCCTGCACACCCCACCTCTGCACCCAAAAGAGCTCTCCCTCACTAACAACACCAAGCATATTGAACACTCCAACGAATGCTGCAGAATTCCTGCCTATTGGCCTTTATACAGGCTGTTTTCCTGCCCTTACACATCATACTGTGACATTCAAAAAAGAACCATGTTACTTAGCATCATGCAAACTAGCTTAGCAGAGCTGAGCATCGCATAAACTTCCACAACCGTGTTTTAGCAAAGCTTAGCAATACGCAAACAGGACTAGCCATTGGCCATCTATAAGCAGTGCTTAGCATCATGCAGCTTTTCCAAACATAACAATCTTACTTTTAAATTAAACTGCCCTTTAGGTCACCTCATACATTTCCACAGCAATACATTTAAAACAGTATGACTGCTGAGGACTCAAACCAGGGACCTACTACACTTTAAGCCATGAGTCTACCTATTTAGCTACATGGATAGTGAGAAAACCAGCATACCTTCACATATACTACTAAGCTACCAGCTAGCATTGCTAAGCACTGCATTCCGGTCTCATTCACGGAAGTTCCTTCTGTGTTCACGGCAGAGTCGGACAACACGCCACCACCTAATCAATTAGCACTTCCACGCTCTAACTTACAGAATCTAGGAGCTAAACCGAAGATAGCCCAGAGTAATATAGAGCGTTTTTTACCGCTCCCTGTGCAGCAACAGTACATTGCAAGAGGCAGGTCCAACAGCAGAGGGAGAATGAAGAGGAAGTACCCAGGAGATCAACAGAACCAGAGGAAGAATAAGGAATTGAACAGTTTAACAGTCAATCTTTCTGGCTATACGCTGACTTCAACTGACCAGGCTTTATTGAACCGTGGACTGAATTATATTCCAGCCCAGGTGAGTAATTTACCTGAAGTCCTTACAGACTTGAGACTTTTTGTATGGAACTTATCTCTGAAGCTATTTTTCAATCAGAAAAGTAGCCCGGAAGCCCCAATAGATAATAATGTGAACACCAGCTTTAAAAAGAAGAGCGTATTCACGCCTGCACCACCACCAGTTGCAGAATGCTTTTTGAAGAGTTGTGAAGGTGACTTTTACAAGTATTACTATGACCACAAACACAGTGCTTTGTTTTTTAACACATACACCAAAGAATGGGACAGTATCTATTCTTTGAAACATGCAAGCGATCTAGTAGTGAAGCCTGCTGATAAAGGAGGCGCCATAGTCCTGTTAGACACTGATGTGTATGTTAAGACTATGTTGGAGTTACTGAATGAAGCAGTTACTTATAAACCTATAACCTATACAGAGTTTGAAAAGATTGTTTACAATGTTCATCAAGAACTATATGAATATGTGATGTGCAGGCAGATTGATTACGAGTTATACCAATATTTTTTCATTGAGAAACCCAGAATACCATACATTAAAGGCCTGCCCAAAATACATAAGGGCCTTTTTCCACCACCCATGAGACCCATAGTAGTGGGGCAGGGTTCGGTTACAGAGACATTATCTGCATACTTAGAGAAAAGATTAAGACCTCTGGTCTCTGAGACCTGTTCAGTTCTTAATGATACATATGATCTGTTAGAGAATTTGAACAAATATTCCACAGACTCAAGTAGAGTTTTGGTTTTTGTGACTTTGGACGTGAAAAATCTTTTCACTTCCATACCGAATGCATTTGGTCTAGAAGCACTTAGAAACATTATCAACAAAAGTCAGAAGTTTAGTAGTAATGATGAAATCTTATTATGTGCCATTATGGAACTTATATTGACACATAATGTATTTAAGTTCAGAGATCAGCTATACTTACAGCAGTGGGTGGTAGCCATGGGCACCCCCTGCGCTAATACGTATGCAAACTTAGTTATGCTATACTGGGAGCAAACCTTTCTATTTAATCATGACAGTTTTAAGAAGGTTAGTCTATATAAAAGATTTGTGGACGATATACTGTTGTTTTGGCATGGGAGTAATGAAGAACTCTTGTCTTTTGTGCAGTACATGGAATCTACCACAGAGTTTTTGAAGTTCACGGTTAGTTCTTCTTTAACTAGTATAGATTTTTTAGATCTAACTATATACAGAGGACAACAGGGGAACATAGAAACTACTGTCTTCAGGAAGGAGTGCTGGAGGAACAGCTTATTGCAGTTCAACAGTATGCATCCAAGATTTGTGTTTGACAGTATAGTGAAAAGCCAATTTATTAGGGTTAGAAGATTATGTAGAACGGAGACTGAACTTCACAAGCAGAGCCATTTCCTGCTACAGTGTTTTGCTGAGAGGGGTTATGACATTGAGAAAATAGAAACCATCAAAGACAATGTTTTGTATGGTAAGAAAACACCACGGAGTGATGTTAGAACACACAGACATTTGAGTCGTGCTAGGAAGACTTTTGACAGCTCCAGAGTAAGATTAAATTTTAGATACACTAGCGACATCAAACATATTAAAAACATTGTACTCAAGAATTGGCATATTCTGCTGACGGATCAACGAATTATGAAGTTGGTAGGTTCTACACCCTCTTTCACTTTTCGTAACAGCAAAAACCTTAGTAGATTACTCTGTATAGAACCCAGCAAGACTACCAGACCCAATACTTTTAAGGGTAACACTCTTGGCACATTTCCTTGCAAGAAATGCAATATATGCAGCTTAATCACACAAGAGCAACCATTTACACATCCAACATTAACTTACAGTTTTGAACCACATTTTACAGGAACATGTGAGGACAGGAACTTGATCTACCTGGCTACTTGTGAAGCCTGCAGTGCGTTCTATGTTGGAATGACGACTAGGTCATTGAGAGAAAGGGTACAGGAACACATTAATGAGATCAGGAAGAGGGATGTTAAAAATGCCCTAGCGAAACATATTATAGCTAATTTGGGACACTCTTTTGTGTTCAGAATTCTACAGAAGGTCACACCCAATGTGAGGGAGGGAGATATTTTTAATGACCTAGAACAAGTAGAACTCTCTTGGATTTTCAAACTTAAAGCCCAGTATGAGCCAGGACTGAATCAATATGTGAGCATAAGGGCTCCATTGAAAGCACGTACGCTCAAGTAAGACGTATTTTATAAACACAGGATGAATAAGTAATCCTTTTAATGGAGACTTAGGTTCAGAGATTCTCTACCTGTTAGTGCTTATTTGCTTGGGCACAAGCAAGTTGTACATATGTATATTTTTTTGCACATATTTTGCATGTTTTATGTATTGGATATATTCATATTTATGCTTTGCCTCATGTTATACTGCTTCAAGCACAGTACATATTTCACAGCATAGTTTGAACAACTTCTTCATCACTCGTTCAGGCTTTATACTCGCAACTCAGCCATTCTTGGCGCTTTGATGTGCATATGGATAGATTTTTTGATTTTTTGAGCTTATACGAACAGCGACCTATTATCAAGTTTGACAATGGTGTCTGTGGTCGCCTTAGATAGATCTAGAGAATATTACTTATTAGTTGTTTGGATGATGACTATGGTTTATTATCACTCAGGTTAGATTTGAATAACCAGATTCGACATTATCACATATACATGCCTTTTTCCATATACTAGTCCCTATTGAAGACAGGCTTCAAATACACATTTGCATACACTAGGAGGTCTCACTTATTTATCCTCAGTTTGCTAAATGCAGATCATGCATCTTCAGATGTTCATGACTCCATTATTTATGAAGATATTCCAGGCGGTTCCGCCTGGATTATGATCTTCTTTCATGCACTTCCCTCGCATATTGCTTCTGCGCATACCTACTTGCGTTCCATTTTCATATCACTAACCCACATATGTCATCAGCTTTATGAGTTTTAGTCAGCAGTCAGACGAATTGCTTCCCAGCCAATGTGTTCCAATATTTGTCATATGCAAGAACACAACATGATTTGTTGGGATCTGTTCTTTATTATTTTGATAGAAAGTTTCAACAAGTCTACATTTGCTTTTACATGACTTTTACGTAGACACTTATTTATTCATGAGTCTTGCTACTCTACATGGCAGCAAGTCTTTTTTATTAATATTCATTGTTTTTTACCTTTCTCCTTTGATCTTTGTATGATACATATATAAGGCACCTGTGGACGCCCTTTGTGGGTTAAAATATTTCGTTCTCATGACTTAAAAATGAATTTACACCAGTGTTGAAAACGTGATTCACCGGACAGAAAGTGAGTAGTCATGACACGAGAACAAGATCATTACTGCATATACTAAAGCCTCATTTTTAACACTTTCTTGTTTTCTACATATTCATGTTTTTATTTTACACACATTTATATGGTCTGCACATTTACTTTATACACTCATCCTGCTTTGATCAGTTTGATATGATATTGCTTGGGAGGCTATGGCTTAAGATCCCACTGATGCCATTTTGATGTTGGAACAGATCTGTTCTGCGCTCCTAGTTCATACATAGATGGAGACGTTTTTAGTGTTTCTCCCTTACCTTTTTGATTAATGATGAGACTCTTAGAGTATTTAGGACAGGTTTCAGGAAATTTTTAAGAAGCGTTTATTATGTTAACTTATTTATATATATCTTTACATTTTTATATATCTTTAAGTGTTTTTTAGATTAGATCTCGATTGAGATTTGTCGAAGCAGAATCAAAAGTTTTATAATATATTGACTCTGAATCTGCTTTTTTGCTTGTTGGTTTTTTGCTTTTGTTTCATGCTTTTAACTGTTTTAACATTGGTTGATTGTTGGGAGCAGATGTTTGGTTTACAGATAGATTGCTTAATTACTCTCTATTAGAGAGCTGTTACTTATTAAGAATATATAAGCATTGCTAGCCAAACTGTTTGTGTAAAGGATCTGAAGAAGCGTGTCTTTTACACACGAAAGCGCTTGTCCGAATAAAGAAATATTTTGTTTTATCCATTTATTGTGGTGGTCCGACTCCAATTTGTCTTCTAATACTACTAAGCTACCAGCTAGCATTGCTAAGCACTGCACCGTGCTGCCCAAATGGCCATTTAAAAAAAAAATGAAATAAAAACACGTAGACAAAAACATAATTAATTACATCTGGTTTCTATTTTAGGTGTCTGGCAGGTGTCAGCTGTGTATGTGTAAGTGCAGTTCAGCACTGCTGTGCTCCATGTGACACTACGCAAATGAACATTACTGTAAAAAAATAAATAAAAAGTAAAAAAAAAAACAATATTAAAATTCACACATATTTCTACACTAGCATGGCACATTACAGGGATATGTATCCTGTACATAACATCTGTCCAGGAATTTCCTGGACAATCCACAACCATGGGACAGTCTCTACACTATTGCCTACATGGATTCACTATCTGTGTTACTATGATCTCCCTCGGCAGTGTGCCATGATTAATATCCATGGCACACTGCCAAAGGGGGACTGTGGCCATGTACACAGGTACATTCCATGTCAGCTCTACGTGGAGCCTACATGGATTTTAATCCTGGGAGATGTTTTGGATGAACCACTGTAAAAGTAGCCAATAACTCAATTACCCTTATCAACCATGTATGATAGCCATGCAGAATACCTTGAGAGAACTTAGTATGTGGACTGCATTCTTTTAAGTTTTGTTTCTAACGCTCAGTGTTCCTTCATCAACTCAAACGTGTCAATTCATGGCAAATTTTTACTTTTTTGTCCTGCATTTTTGCTTATAGCCTTTTTAGTTTTCAAAATGAATATATGTAGCAGTAAATCTCATTTTAAATCTAGCAAGACACCTTCTCTCAATAAAATCAAGAGTAGGGGAGGTATTAATCCAGTCAAGTAATCCCTGTTTCCTGTTATTAGGTTCTTCAGGTCCTCCTTAAATTGGTCTGATTTAGGGTAATCTCAGAAAATATGTGTTCAGTCACCCTTGACTTCATCTTTGCATCTCTGATAACATGGATCTGCTACTAAGATTATGTGTGCAAGCATTACCAGACCAAAATACAAAGGGTCTTGAGTTTGTAGCATGTCTGAGTAGTGTTAACAGTTTGGGCCAATGGTCACTTGAAAATTATATTTTGTTCATTCTCTCAACTATGTCTAAATTCCGAACTTTATACAAACTATTAATATTACCCTTAATGCCAGACATCTCACTTCTAAATTCCAGCAGCCAGTTCATCATAATTGACTGATCCTTTACTCTTATTGTACACAGTAAAGTGCAATTTCCCTTAAGAGCACACCAAGATCACAGTAGTCTGGGGCTTTTTTTTCCTCTTTCTTTAGATACCCAGTAAGACTCCCCACTGGCACAGCTATAAGGTTGAGATCTCAGCTGAATGGCCAAACCAAGATCTCCAGTACCGTCACTGTCCAGCCAGTGTCTTGTTTCCCTGCCCAAGTAGCTGACACACACATTCTTTGAGATTTGATTTATATACAAACACACACACACACACACACACACACACACACACACACACACACACACACACACACACACACACACACACACACAAACACTCCTGGGAAAAGGTTAGCACAGGTTTACTAGCTATGTCCCCTTCTTCCCAAACTATGAGGTAGTTCCAACTGCCACCAGCCACTCTTTATCACCTATTTTAAGGTCCTTAACAAAGGGTGTCCAGTCCTACTGTGTAATGTTACTATTAATCCAAATGGTAATTTGACCTAGAGCAAGACTATTTAGGAGTGGCCTGTACAGTGTCAACAAATAGAAATGCAAGTACTCTAAGTGTTTAAATATGTCTCACAGATATCAGCCACAATGATAGGTTTAATATATATTTAGCAATAAATAATAAAAGAACAGGACAATACTCAGTAAGTAATCAGTTACATCAGAGTTCAAAATCACAGGAAATATTTAAAACGACATTGCAGGACAGTCTCAAATAAATAAAGAAAACATCTAGGCTATACTTTACTATATTCCTATCTGAATCTAAAACAGTTACTATGCCTAAAGACTTATTTACAGCAAGGTAGGTGCAGATGTGGTGAGAGTGGATGCTTCCAAGTCAAAGACAAAATACACAATGTCCTGTTTCTCTCTCTCAGAGAGTTCTTAAATTAATAACAAATATCACTGCTGGGTTAGCTTGGATGACATCACTTTTTGTCATCTGACTTTAGTTCCCAAGCTAAACCCCATTGTCTGAAACTATCAGCATTTAACATCTCTCTGTGAAAATACAGTCTTCAGATGCTTGCAACTGCCTGAAGATATAAAAGAATAAAACACTTACAAAACAACACAGAGAGCCCCCTAGTGCAGACATAATGTCTCCTGTTGATTGAAACAGAAAGATAACTTTTATAGCACAATAATAAAACAATTTAATTTAAACTATTTTCTTGAAGTTTTGCAAGTTAACCCTCTATGTTCTAGTGTCCACTATTAAAACATATACATTTACACAATTACAATAGTTTATATACATGTCTGTTCTAAGCCAGCAGGGCATGCTGTGGTTACATTTTAGTTCAGTACATAAAATACAGTTCTAACACAGTTGTAGCACAAGCATCTTGCATGATGCATGTTGGCATTTACAAATGACACATAACCATTTACAAAATTCCAGATAGCTGGACTGGCAGTATCACCTTCTGTCACACTTCTATATAAATCATATTAATATTCACAAATGACATAGAATTATTGACAAAATTCCAGATAGCTGGGCTGGCAGCATTTTCCTTTGTCATACTCACTATGAGAGGTCCAGAACCAGCAATTTCCACTGGTTGAAAAAGATGTTTATATTGTTCATTATTCCTTCATAGGCAAGACTAATATCTTCCCTTAAGGGAGGCCAAATGTTAATCCCAATGTATTTAAATTTGCACTTACTAACAATACAAACCTTGTAATAAGTTTCTGAAATGGAAGGTAGTTAAATTATAATGCAGTCTTCTTTAGGTGAATTTTTCTAGCATGAGTTTTCCCTATATAAATTTAGATACTAGATTATGACATCTAAAGTTATATCTAGGTTTGTAGAATATTGTGAATTTCTGTGGGAAGCGTGTGTAACTCAGTAATTCAAATAAAAAATGTGGTGTTTTTTCTGTTGTTTCCATGATCCTCTTCTTTATCGGGTGATGTGCTGTAATTGTCAATCTTATTAATCCTGTCTGATCTATACAAATAAGGTATGGAAGAAAGGAATTTTAACTTTGTGATAAGCTTGATGTGAATATCTTAGAATTGTGCTTGACTATAAAAACAGAACAATAGGATTCTGGTAAAGAGGCATCTTTCCCTGGCTTTGGTATGAACAATAAGATATTTTCTTTCCATGACAGGGAATGATTGTTCCTAAAAGTATTTTTTCATACTCATTAAGACAGCAATAGTGCTGTCACCTCACAGCAAGAAGCTCTCTGGTTCGATTCTCAGCTGGAGTCTGCATGCCCTCCCTGCATTCATGTGGGTTTCCTCTGGGTGATCTGGTTTCCTCCCACATTACAAAAGACACATGTCTGGAGCATTTCTGCTCGAGCCTCTGCTTAAAATTGGGTTTTGTTCCAAGTTGGACTTTCCAGTTAACAAATGTTAAATAAATAAAATAAATACTCATAGGAAAGATGGGAACAGAGACAAATTAAAACAGATACATTTCTATATGTATTCCATGAAGCCTCAGTGTTTTACCCCTGGACATTCCATGTATTATATCCTTCCAATATTCTTTGGTACATTTTTTAGTCAGTGTCCACACCATTTCTTAGCCTAAGTGGGGATTCCTAATTTGGCATGTAAGGTTGGGTAATATCCATCTCAGTAACTAAACTGTAATCCTCATAGTAAAGGTCAGCATAATACTTACAGAAGATCTCTAGAATCCCTGCAAGCTCAAGAATCACCGTGCTTACAGATTTGTTTTTAACATTTACTGTTAATCTATCTGTTTTCTGTACCTGCATACTAAAAGCCAGATATCTTAAATCAGCTGGAGAAGCACCACAGTTAATTCATCTTAGATCCAAACCTAAGGGTAAAAAGGTTACATAGACATGTCATTTATTAAAAATTACAAGAAAAAAGCAGTCTCTCTCTCTCTCTCTCTCTATATATATATATATATATATATATATATATATACACACACACACACACACACACACACACTGCGTTTCAGGTACCAAACTACTAAATGCTCATGATTTTTTCCTTCTTATATTTCTAAGTCTTTACTGTTGCATTTGGGCCATTAAATATATAATACCCCAGTAGACGTTATGTTTTGCCATTTTTCTGAGCTCATTGGTACAGCATAAGTGAATTGTTTGCAAAAAGCTGGAAAGGCAGAGTTTAAACTAACAACATAAGTTTGTGCAGCAGGGTTTTTAACATATAATGAGGATCTCGGGTAGACCTCTAAACTATCCCTATTTTGGAGGAACATTCCTATTTTCAGGCTTGAATTACCCCTTCACACAATTTTATGAATTCCTCTTGTCACATGTGATTTAGCAGTATGCCTAGAACACAGAAAACCATACAACTTGACCAATATACTAGCGTTGACAATAATTTAAAGGAAGAAGACACATTTTACATCTCTCTTTTTCTTAAGCAAAAATAAATGAACTTGGGTGGTAGAATTTTGTAATGACATGCATTTCACACAGTCTGTGTTTACATTGTTCCATCAGTTTTGCTACTCTCTGTTTCTTAAATGTGTTTTTGATTAGTATTCTATGAAGAGTTATGTGCTATTTGGTATTTATGATAATTAGATATCCAGATTTTTGGCTGTGTGCTCCTGGTTTCATGGGCCTT
This sequence comes from Protopterus annectens, assembly GCF_019279795.1. Taxonomy (NCBI): domain Eukaryota; kingdom Metazoa; phylum Chordata; order Ceratodontiformes; family Protopteridae; genus Protopterus; species Protopterus annectens. The sequence continues at coordinate 667,581,027 of NC_056744.1, forward strand.
TGTTCTTATCTTTTATTTATTTTTTTATTTAACATTTGTTAATTGGGAAAGCCAATTTTTAGTCGAAGCCCGGGAAGAAACCCTCCAGATGCATGTCTTTGTAACATGGGAGGAAACCAGAGCACTGGGAGGAAGCCCACACGAACACAGGGAGGACATGCAGACTCCACACAGAAGGATCCCCAGCCAAGAATTGAATGGGAGAACATCTTGCTTTGAGGCGACAACACTACCTCTGCACCAATGCTCCCTCCATAAATTTTTCAATGTCTTCAACAATGAGGGGTGATATAAAATTAGTGGGGGGCAGAGCTTATAAAATCCACATTCTTGTCATTCCCAGCATAAATAAGAAGTCCTATGTAGTTGACATTTAATATTGAAGTGCTATCAAAATAGATATGATATGGGCATACATTACATTTTCCTCTAAACAAAAATCATATACCCATTCCTAATGGCAACTAAGCACAGTACAACAGGCAAAATTGTAGCGATGAAATGTATGTGCAGGACTAAATATAACAACTCAACTGATCTTTGGCTATTCATAGTGAGATTTCAGACAATTATACATGGACAGCCTGGTACAAACTGCATCTTATATTGATATTCTTCCATTAAGGACTTATATAATGATCAACATTGAAACTGACCTGGCCAGTTTGCTCTTGGCTGTACAGGAGCTTTTGATGGTGTTTATTTCCAATGATCCTCTAGTCCAAATGTGCTAGTGATAAAAAGTGTCACTTTTCTGAAGAAATGCTTACATTTTATAATTCTGCAATAAGAGTAATTCTGGACTAATATGTTTTGTAGGAATTGCAAAGACTAAAACTATGACTCATCATAATTTTATAAGTGTCAAAATAGTCAGTAAACCGGGGGATAAAAGCTCCGTAGTCACAAAAATAAACAGATAGATATATATATATATATAACACAAATCAACTATGGAGCTACCATGTAGCAGGTAGGGCAGCCAAACGAAGGATACTTCCAAATAACAATCAAGCAGAAAGGTGTTCAGCTTCAGTCAAACTTAGGCAGGTTTTAAAAATCCACACAGGAGCATGAAGACCAGGATAAAACTCAGGTTTATTAAAACAAGAGGTGAGCGCTTTCGCTATGAGCTTCTTCAGACCTAATAACATCTACATTCAAAATAACCAAGGTATATATAGTTTCCTTTGAATCAATTAAAAAATCAATTAAGACATCAATTAACTACTAAAACATCTTAAAGGTAGATATACACTGTAATTAATTAATTACAAGAATATATAAAAAACCTATTTCATATACTTCATCCACATATAAAAATACGCATATAAAACCATATACTTATGCTACTATTATAAATTCACAAAAATAATAGAATATCACATATATATGAATACAGAAATATATATAGGGAATATGTGTATAAAAGCAGCACTAATAGATGGATCATTTATGTAGCCTTCTTCTTTTCAAGGCAGGTTTAATGGATGCACGTTTATTCAAACCTTTACCCCTATCACCCCTCAAAATAATGATCCAACATGTTTCCCTGTACTCTGTGTATGTCCTAATATCCCCTTGTCTAAGACTGTTGTTAATAGATTCAATGACCCTAAAATTAAAGGTGTGCTCTGTACCTGATTCATTTACATGTTTAGAGAGTGCGTTATTTAATAACTTCTTTGTAATACTATACAAATGTTCTCTAATACGATTGCGTAGGACTCTATTAGTCCTCCCAATGTAGAATGCATGGCAGATATTACATACTGCCAAATACACTATATTAGAGGACATACAGTCATAGTGACCTAGGAATTTAAATAATTTACACATATCTGGATGAAAAAACCCTTTCTCAGTGCTAATATAGGGACGATAATTGCATGAGCCACATGGCTCAGTAGACCCATAATCCATACAGCCTCTATTCTCTTTCCTGTGACACAACAGCCTTTTCAGGTTCTTATGGTTCTTATACCTAAAACTAGGGGTTTGACCAACAATGTCCCTATGTCACTATCAACCAAGAGAATAGGCCAAAATTGCTCAAAAAGTTTCGTAACATACCCAGTGTCATTTGAAAAATATAATGGGACTTTGGTAAATCTAGTCCCAGTATTAACACGGGGGGTAGATATAAATTCATTCGGGCCAAAATAAGGTTTGGCTCTGGTTTCCCTCAAAGATGTGAGGTCATTCCATTGTCTCTCCAACTCTGCATGTGAATAGCCTCTTTCTATCAAATTATCACCAACATTGGCAAGTTCAGAAGAAAAATCAATTTCAGAAGAGTTCATCCTAGATGCTCTCATACCCTGCCCTCTAACTAAATTCCTAAAGATGTAGCCAGGATGCATGCTCGTCCTAAATAAAAAGGCGTTCTTATGACATGTCTTACGGTGGACACCAGTGTTAATGATACCTGAATCCAATTTCTGAATGTATACATCAAGATAATCTATAAAATCAGATGAAAATTTAAACGTAAATTTCAGGCAAGTCATCAAGTTGTTCACTTCGTCAAAGAAGTTACTAAACTCCAGATAGGAACCATGCCATAAAATAAACAAATCATCAACGAAACGCCTATAGAATAAAACATGTTCTATGAAATTATTCTGTGTAAATAAAACCTCATGCTCCCATTGAGCAAGGAACATGTTGGTGTAGCTATTGGCACAAGAAGTGTCCATAGCTACGCCATGTTTCTGCAAATAAATATTCTTCCCAAAAATAAAGATGTTATTGTTAAGGACAGTTTCCAAAAGGAAACATAGCAGCTCTATCTGTACACTTGTATAATCACTATGTAGACTTAGATATCTATGGATAAATTGAATGCCAAGATCATTAAGTATCATGGTAAACAGTGATTGAATGTCCATTGTAACAAAGGCTAAATTTTGTGAATCGGTCATACTGCTCACACAACCATAAAAGTCTGTTAGAAATTGTTTAGAGTCCTTTAAAACAAATGGGTCCAAACTGATCACAGGGCATAAGTACTTCTCTACATACAGAGATAAAGGCTCTGTAACCCAATCACCCCCTGCTACTATAGCCCTCATGGGTGGTCTATAGGGATCTTTATGAATTTTGGGAAGTCCTTGAATGATGGGAATTAGCGGGTTGTTAACACTAAGAAAATCAAATATTTCCCTCGAAATAAGGCCAGTTTTACTAATCTCAACCAAATCATTCTTAACCGTTAATATAATATTGTGTACATCAGAAGTTGAAATTACCTTATAGAAAGTGTCGTCTTCTAACATCTCATGCATACTAGCAGAGTAGTGATCACTATCCATAATGACAACTTTATTCCCTTTATCTGCTGGCCGAATGGTTAGAGTATCATTATTTTGTAAGGAAAGAAGAGCTTTCCGTTCCCTAAAGGTTAGCTTTTGTTTCAAGGATCTCAAAGAATTACTTGTTCTATCATCATAGAACTGAAATATTACATCTTCAGTTAACTTACTATAGGCTTCAACTAGTGGATGATTAAGAGGGGTGTAAGAACTTGGGTAACTTAGGGAAGGCCTTACTCTCTCTATCACAATCCTGATTACCAAATGTAAGGCTTGGTTTGTGTTATATAATTTTATAAGTAATATTTTCTAACTTTTTAATTCCCTGTGTCACCCTTATGTAGTATGTTATGCTATACCCCATGTCTCTTTGTATACTGTTTCCAGAGTCACTCAGAGCAAGGCCAAGCATGCTGGGGGGAATTTAATAAAGCCTACACATTTTTTTCCCTGTAGGCATCATGTCATGCTGCTAACATGGCCGTGAACATTTTAAGATTCAGTAAGTGCTGCTGAGTGGCACTCATGAGTGAGCCAACACGGAAACTTCTGTGGCATGCAAATCACCTCATAAGCAGATGAATCTCATGGAAATGAGGCAGGTAGAGTGATCCAGCAAGCAGATAGGCAGCCCTGCAGACCCTGTGTCAGTGCCCATAGTGTACATGGAAAAATTCCATGTACAAGACTGTAGGCAGATAAAAGGGACTTAAAAATTTAGGTAGACAGACCGAAATGGCATAGCACACACAGATATGAACAAAGCTATCCTCTGAGTGTTCCAAAAGTTACAGTAAATATGTTAAAATAAATTTTTATTTTGAATGATCTCAGCATATTTGCATGGCTTGTCACAGTGCACAAACATGCCTTATAAAAAAAAATTGGAAAAATCAAATATTAATTTCATGAGACAGAACTGTATCGCAGGGCCCTATGTGCAATATCTGCAGTGGGGCATTGGTGCTGTTGCTAACGTGGAAGGGCTTGGAAACATTTAGTATCCAGGTTACAAGAACAGATCCCTGTGCAAATGAGGTGGAGTTACTGAATAGCATAATGGGTAATCATGTCCGCAGATCTCCTCAGTGTAGACAGAGAACCATGTTGGTGTCCACAGAGGAGGCAGCTGACATCAGGAGAGGGTGTGTCTACTAACTTCTAAGCTGATTGGTGCATAGCTGCTCCTGTTAGCATGGCGCGCCACCATGCTGAATGTGGCAGTTTTTGGGGTGTGCACTGACTGGAAAGCAATGTTTATCTATGGTGTGCGCATTTGTGCGGTGTGCCACAGTGTTCAGAGTATCTAAAAAGCCAATGATGTATTAATTAGTGTTTATCCTTGCTTAACTTAAACAAGTGCCATTAAATTATATCAATTATAGGTTAGGCAGGTGCAATGCATCATATGCAGCCAATCACGAAGGCAGCACCTACAGTAGAGCACTATAAATTATGCATACACCCTACAATCTGTTTTTCCTCCCATATTCTGCACCATTGGAATACAAACTTGGGAATTTTAACTGAAAGAATGCTAGGGGTTGCTGCAGGTCTGCTACATTTGTATGTGTTAGATGCTGAAGTCCATGCTGCTGCTGCTGCTGCTGACAAAAGGCCTAGGCAGAAAAGGAGAGGAGTGCTCAGGCCCAGATAACTTTCCAGGAGCTACATGAGCTGGAGATTGTAGACTGCTACAGGGTTGACAGGGAATACTACAAGAACTCACTGAGCTCTGCCACCCTCAACTCAGGCCCAGAGCCAACAGTGGGGAGCCAATCCCAGTGGAAACAAAAGTATGGGAACCTTGTTGGCTAGGCTTACATAGACCCTTGGGCCAATAGCCTAGTACCTACCTATGAACCTATAACTTTCTTGGGTGGCGTAAGCCAGGGAACCTTGTTGGCTAGGCTTATGTAGGTACTTGGGCCGATAGCCTAGTACCAACCTATGAACCTACCTATGAACCCATGTATGTGTAGCCTTAGGATAATAGCCACAGGTACCTTCCAAAGACCAACTGGGGACATGATGGGGTCTCACAGGCATCAGCATCCAAGGTACTCCACTAGTTCCTGGATGCCATGCTACCACATGTCAGTGAGCACATATATTTTTTCTGCATCACTGAGGCGAGGGCCAGCAATATGCAACACTACTACAGTGTAGCACACTATCCTGAGGTACTGGGTGCCACAGAGTGCACTGATGTACACATCAAGGCACCACCCAGTGAGAAGGGTAGAATCCATGTCAACCACAAGGGGTACCACTCTATCAACTGCCAGGTCATGTGCAATGCACAGGGCATTATCATGAATGTGTGTTCTGGCAGCCCTGGCAACTATCATGACTACCATATCTGGTATGCATCACAACTGTATCAGATGTTTGCTAGGGAGGACATCCCACAAGGCCATTTAGTGGGGGATGCTGGCTACGCACTAGAACCATGGATGATGACACCCATCAGAAATGTACACACAGCCATGGAAGAACACCATAATGAGGCACATGCACAAAATAGGAACATCATAGAGCATGTGTTAGGGTTGCTGAAGTCATGGTTCCGGTGCCCTGGTATATCTGGTGCAACCCTGCAGACTCTCATGCCACATGTGCACATATGCTCACAGTATGTGCCATGCTACACAATATAATCCTGCAGAAGCAGCTACACCAGGATCAGCATAGGGAAGGGATATACAACCCCCCACCAGTGCCCAGGTCACTACAGTCACACTCACAGGATGACTCAGAGGAGTAGCCCCCTGATGATGTCCTTGTAGGCAGATGTAGGCATGCCCACTACACCCTGGCATTGTCTAAGAGACAATGCATAGCACATTCCCTGATAACTTAGGGCCCTAGGGATTGACACCTTACTCCTACTCACATACATATATTAAAATAATTGATGCCAGGCAACCCACACAACCTGTACCTATCCATGTATTGGTTGTGTACCACTTGCATCACACAGAGTCATCCTTGAACTACAGTTCTGTCAACTGCTGCATTTTCAAGGTAAGTCTCTAACCTACACACTAATTGTAAGGATTACTATAATAAGGTATTATATGTATGGATCTGCTGATGGTATGCATGGAAATATAGTGAGCTATTTGGTCAGAGTTAACATCCACATGGGGCAAATGATACCCAGTGCAATAGAATGTGTTCCTTTATTTTCACTATGTCTCATGGTTGGAATATTTACAACAAGAAGCAAGGGAGACATTAAAGAAAAACTCCATCTTATAACTAAAAATATGTTTTTTCAGTCTATCTTTGTTTCCAGATCTATTTTAACATTTCAAAATCACTCTTAAGTGGTTTAATTGTAATTTTAGTCTGTTTACCACAAAATGGCTACCGATGGGGCTTGATATATCAACGCAATCTTCTTCTGCTTCAACCCTTTCTCCTTCCCATAAAGCATTTCAAGTCTTCTTTCTATTACTCATGCTAGACATAAGGAAGTAACTGTGAATTCCCATGCCATTGACTAGGGGAGGCTGCAGGACTGCAGCCCCCCAGCTGTAAAAAGAAAAGAAAAGTAAAAAAAAGACAACGTAAAGTAAAAAGCACAAAGAAAACAAATGTGAGTCCTGGAACATCATGCATGCACACTCGTGACATTTCCCGATCTGGACTGCTGGTGAACCAGTCCAGAGCATGCACACAGAATCCGGACTGTCTCACCAGCAGTCCAGAATAAGAACACATTCAACAGCAGAGATCCCAGAAGTCTATGCAGTTACAACTGCGTAGACTGGAAGGGGATCAGACTGCAACATCTGCAGGCTGCTACCCAGCCTGCTCTCACATGAGGGAAGGACTTGCTCTCATGGGCTTTACTATGAAAGGGATGAGCCTTTGACTGAACGGACTTTGCAGCTTGAACATGGAGCGAAGGAAACTGGGCTTTGAACGAACTTTGCAGATGGGCTCAGGTAGGGTGTGTGTTTGTGTGTGTGTGTGTGTGTGTGTGTGTGTGTGTGTGTGTGTGTGTGTGTGTGTGTGTGTGTTCAATGGATGACAGCTACACAAAAAACTCAAAGAACATCCTATTGTCGAGTTGGCAGTCAGTCACAACACAAAACCTTTGTGGGGATTTGCAGTGTGAACCTTTTTATTTATTTTATTTGTGTTTAGAAATGATCCTGGCAATTCATAGATCGATAAATAGATTTTCCTTATTTGTGGCAGCTGAATTGTTGAGTGTTGTGCTGAGGTTTGTTTCTTGTAAACTTTATTTCTAGGGAATGAGCAGATATTTTAATTTCCTTTGATGCTGAGAAGATTAGGCTGTGAATTTTGTCACCACAAGAGGTTGTGTTTGTGTTCTTTTAGTTACTGTGTAGTGTGTTTGGTGTATAGTGTTCAGAAAGCTAGCAACTGTCTTAGGGAATATGCATGTTGTGTGGTAGTCACCCTTTCTAAAAAGTTATGCTGAGTAAATCACCTCATTGAGGATTTGTTTATTTATTTAAATTTGATTATAGAGGTAGAGCTGTGTAATAAAAGACCAATTACATTTTCTCACAACTTGGAAGTGTATCACAATCAAAATGGGCATAAATAGAATCTTATAATGAAGTAAAGATGGTTAGTAGAATAAATGTAAACATGAAATGTGATGTAGTCTAATAAAACATTCAAAGGACTGTATAACACAGATTGCTGCACTACTAAATATATGCTACAATTATATACATATAATATATATATATATATATATATATATATATATATATATATATATATATATATGTATTTTTTAAAATGGGATGAGATGAGAAGAAAAAGAATTTGAGAGGGGATAGGTAGCAAAGGCGAGCTAGATGTTGGATGTTATGAGTAGGTGGTAAAACAGTTGTATTAAGTCTATTGGCAGCTGAACATTATATATGAGAATATGATGTAAACAGAGATGACTTAACATGTTCTTAATGATGATATTTGCATTTGGAATGGTTTAAAAAGGTTGCCTTTTACATTGGTCTTGAGTGATTGTTAAGCAGTGATTTATTTGAGTGAGAAGGGAGAGATTCCCATAGCTTTGGACAAAGTGCATAGAAGCAATGGTTGGTGCATTGAAGTTTGATTACTGGACTTTGAAGCAGAGGTTTACTCCAGTCCTGGCTCCTGAGGTTGTAGGAGGATATCTTTGGAATGAGTTTAACGGCTAAAGGAATTAGACTGCAAGAGTTTAAGTAACTGAGAGACCAGTAAGAAGTCAGTAGTATGTCTTACAGGAAGCCATTTGCCTTTTTCTATTGTTAGATAGTGATGTTCTTGTCTGGGAGAGAGTGATATATCATAATATTTTATTTAAGGAATTTGAATAGCAAGTGGCAGCCCATAAACCAGCTGTGAGAGAATGTCTCTCTTTCCTATGCTGATCTGGCAGAATAGAACATAAAATGTGATATTTTCCTGGCTTAAAATAGAATTGGATTTATCTCTGTCTTCTGCATGCTTTTATCTATATATTAAATATGAGAGCAAAATCCAGCAGTAATCCTGGCTATCTAAAGGAATTACCAATGCAGGTCTTGTCAAACTTGCTATCTCTTTACATATTAAAAATACAGGTAAGTGACAAGTCTAGATTTTGTCCTAAAGATTATGCATTTAGTCTTGGATGAGCTAAGGAGTAGATTTTGTATTAGTTTAGGTATTGAGTGAATTGAAGTGGGCTTGTAGTTCATGTTCCAGGATTTGAAGTGAGTTGGTGGAGTGGTACAGGAGCAAATTCTCAATTTATAGCAAGACTGAGAACTGTTGCAACTCATAAGGGAGATTGTTGGTAAAAAAATGGAAAATTAGTAAAGGGCTCAGAATTGAACTGAAGTGCACATTTAAGAGATCTTTGGGTGAAATACATTATCTGATTTTGACTGAAAAGTTCTGATTAGAGAATCTGCATATTGTTTCTGGACTTAACTCAGATGTTACAATTGGGCATATGAGGATGGAATGGTCTAGAAGGTTAAAGATTTTAAATAGGTTGGTAAAGGTTGCACCTCTAATGATGCCTTTGTCCATGTAAAGACTATTTCATGTTTAAATGTCCATATTGCTGTGTCCTGCCTGGAAGCTATATTTGTGAGACAGCAGTTTGTGGTGTTGGGTGTTATCAATAACTAGTGGAGTATAAGTCAATTATTTAAGTACCTTATCAAAGGTGAGTAAGATGAAGTGTTGGTAAGTTTAGCTCATTTGGGTAAGGGTTTGACTAAGGCTGATTTCCATAAATTTGGCATAATGTTTTGTGTGAGGTATAGGTTGTAGATATCAAAGAACGGTAATGAGACAGAAAGTCTCTAAATGATAGTCTAGAGGTGTGTATATTGTCTGTACCTCTTGGTGTATGTAGTGGAATTTGTTTTGAGGAGTGGAGGAAGGTCTTTTTTCTTTAACATGAAGTTAAAAGGAGAGATGACTTATTGGAGAGATGGTACATCATCCAGAGAGTGAGTATTTCTGCTCAGTATAATTGGAAAAGTAGTGACTTTTTTAAGGAAGTTTGCAAAGGTGAAGGTAGAGCAGGACGTATTTGATGATAAATGTGCTTCTTGCTCTGTTAGATTATTAGCTTTTTTCCAGAAAAGTTTATGTCTGCTGAAACTCAAATTTTTGTGTGTGTGAACTGCCCCGGTTAAATATACCTTGTGGCTAGATAGAACTCATATCTGGTGGCTCAGCTCAAACCCTGTACCTTGAGACCATGTAGAATGAACTTGAATTCCCTATCCATCACCACTTGTGAAAATATTGTGTCATATTGTGGTTTTCTGGATTTTGAATAATGACAGGCATTTGAATTTCAGACTTCATATTCTTCAGAAAGTACATGGTCACACAAAACATTTTATACTACTAATTTTCTATTTATAAGATCAATGTTTGAAATGTGTCCCTATTTTTGGGGCTGTATTCCCCCATTATTGGCTTTGTCCAGTTTCTTGTGCTAAGAAGTTGAGAGCTATGGTGAGAACTGAATTCACTGAATATGTTTGGGAGCTGTATTCCCTCATTATTGGCTTTGTTTAGGTGTTTTGTGCTAAGAGGTTGAGAGCTTTGGTTAGAACTGTATTCAGTAAACAATACTCATTTAAGTTTCAGTCTACCTGCATTTCACAAAGCAAGTGATTTGGCATAGTGATATGTTGCTCTGACTATAGTGCAGAGGGTCTAAGGTTCAAGATTTGGCAGTAAAATCCATGGTGGTAACGTAGTATTTTATTCTAGCAACTTTCTAAGATTATACAAGCAATGTTTAAAACGTGTCCCTAGTTTTTCATCATTTTTCTCCCCCACAACAAATTTTGGCTTTTTCCAGATTTCTTGTACTTCAAAGTTGAGAGATACAGTTGAGTGTCGAATGGATTTTTCAAGGAGTTGAGAGCTTGCAGAGAAATTTAATGCTGCTTATGCTAAGTATGCTTGTATTGTTAATAGCACAACAGGTAATGCACTTGCTTTTGATGCAGAAAACTGTGGGTTCTACTCCCACGGTATATAGATGCATTGCTGATACTGCACTGAATTGTACTTTTAAAGGGAGTGGATGCTGCAGTCCTGAGAATGTCCTCTTTGGTGGTGATACCTAGAAACGCTGAACGTGTTATCAGTTTGCCATCCATTCCCTATTGTAATATTACTAGCTTATAATTTTTTTATTGTAACATTGGCAATTTATTCAACAGCAACAGGGACTGTATTTGCAGATGAAACAACATATTAAAGTTGTTTGCTAGCAGCAACCTCTTCACTAGTTACAGATCTCATTAATGTGGAATTATTTATATGACTTTTACTGCTGAAGAGATTGTGAATGTTTACTGACACTGGTGGATTGTAGAAGTTTGAGTAGATTTTTATGATGGAAATGTTCTCAGCTGAGCAGTTTTGTAATTACTAGTGCATGCATTTTGTTTCATTGTTTACTAGAAAAATGTACAAAACAATACATTTAAAATGCTGTTTAACAGCTGTACTGTATTATACAAGAAATATAATTTAAAGCAATCAGGAAGGTGCATCAAAGAACACATGTATGTTTCCTGTGCAATGGGCCTATGATTTGAAAACAGCCCAAAGTTAATCTTTATCTGCCACTGGCCAGATGTATTTTCTTTGAATGTAGGTATCAATGCTGTTTCAATGAATGTGAGTTTCAAGGGCAGAGAAGTTTTAATGCTAAGTCTATTTTCATTGTGAGAATGCATTGCTTTGTTTAGCAGATGTCTATTAGTGTTTGTGCTGTAAAATGTAAAATAAAACTTTTAAATGAAATCCAAATCATCGTAGAAGTAAAGCAGAATGAACATTACATTGTTTATGGTAAACGGGATGACATAGCCAAGTAAGGGGACATTAGAATAGCTGCAGGGGGGAGGCCCCATTCAACCATGATTTTTTTGAGGGGGGAGGGTGGCATACTCAGACAGCCCCAGCTGAACTATACCTCTTAACTGCCCAGATTTTTGCAGAATGAATAGATTTTTGCTTCTTATTTTTGGTTTGATCCTCATACAATTTGTGGTTTTCTGGCAAATTATTTAGGAATTAAGTCACTAAATAATGAAAGACACTGAGCTTCAGACTTCATACTCTTCAGAAAAATGCATGCTAAAGCAAGACCTGTTGTTCTGTCAACTATTTATACAAGAGCAATTTTTAGTACTGTTTGTATGTTCCCCCAATATGTTTGGCCTTGTCCAGATTTTCCAAGTTAAGAGGATGAGAGGTACATGCAAATAAATCATTTTATAGAATTAGGTATATCCAAACCTCTCCACTGTCCCTGATTTTGGATCAAAATGTAGCTTTCCCCCCTTAATAATTCCTCTGCAAAATGGCAAATTTGGAAAAAAGCATGGAGGGTTTACAATTAATAAATAATTGTAATGATCAGAGTTATAGATTACTTTCAATTTCAGAAATGCATGTAGATTCTCTTAGTTTGTCAGCTGCTCAAGTTAACTGTACTAATATTAAAAAGTGTCCCTTCTTTGACATGTTCCCAGCTGTATTGTGTGGCTATTTTATATTTTTGCATCACTTTTTTTCTGTTTTTAATAAAATTGTGATTTTCTGGCAAATTAGTGGCTGATGTTAGAAAATAATGACAGACATTTTGAGGTTCAGATTTCATACCCTTCAGAAAATTCATATTAATGCATGATCTACTATTCTATTGTCTTTCTAAATTTATAAGAGCAATATTTAAAATTGTCCTTATTTTTGGGCCTTTGTCCAACTTCTGTTTATGGCTTTGTCCAGATTTCTTGCTCTGAGGCTGAAAGGTATGACAAATGTATCAGGGCCATCACCATCATCCAAAGATATTTCAAATTGTGACATACTTGTTGCACTCCACTCCCCCACATAGTGACTCTAGATGTGTCCAAGTAAGGCAAGGAGCAATTATGCAGTGTAAGGCTGCAGAGTATCCCCCTATCCAAGGTAGACATAAGTACTATGGTGACTTTTCATCTGTCCTTGATTTTGCAGAATGTTCTGGTTTTCTGTCATATTTTTATACTGTTGATTTATGCTTCTTATTCAGAAAATGCATGTCGTTGCAATGCCTGTTGCTCTGTGGTTAAGTAGCAATGCTTTAATGACCATCAGGTAAACTTGTCTGAGACTGTAAGATGCAAGTAAGCTTTAATAAGCATACTGGTAAAGAATTACCAACATTGAAAGCCTTTCTGTTGTTGCCTTGCAGAGAATATTTACATAACTAGATAGCTTCTAAGCCTTAGCTACTGAAATGCATATGACAGTATCTGTAATAAAAGACAGGATTACAGTATTTTCAGAAGCTCATTACATTTGTTGGAGACTTGCAATAATCTTTGCACACTTTACCCGTAAACTAAACCGAATGCCAATCTATCATGTGTGGTCCATCACCTGTGCAGTCACCCTTTAAATAATTTATCTTGAGCTTGTTTCTTGTGTGCTGTTCATTTTTTACCTTGATCATGTTTTCCCCATGAAACAAGTAGATAGTTGTTGTCAGGTAGCAGGTCTTTTCTGGATAAGAAACATTTTTACAAGTGGGGTTATTGCTAATTTCAGCATGTTACTTGGTACTTTTATAAAGCTGAATATAAATTATAATTAGAACTGCAGTGCAAGGAGAAGTTGAGTGCTGTTTGTTTTTTATACTTGATTTTGACTGGCATTCCAGTAATGTATTTAAAAAGTAATGTATTTTTTCATACCTCGCAACCTTTTTGTTTCCATCTAGATATTAAGTAAGCTGTCATGTAGCCAATGTATTGAAATATTTTTTTTTCTTTAACAATTCATTTTGTCTTGTTTGGACTCTCATAGTGAAAGTTTGGCAGTGACACTCAGGGCAGCGTATTTAATTAAAGTCCCAGTTTTTTGTAGTTTTTAGCATAGCCCTACCCCTTTCTAGTTGGCCACACCCCTTCCCATTGGCCCCACCCATTCAGCAGTCTCCTGCTGCCCCCCCCCCTTTGATTTTAAGTCATCAGCCACCACTGTCATTGACATATAATGGGAACTGTGTGACTTACTGTCTTTTTGTATTCCTTCTGTAAGAGGGATACTTCTTTTCTGTTGCTAATCACCCTCATTTATGTTTTGCTCAGATCGTCTTTTACACTACACTTTGAAGTTATCCAGCTGAAGCCAGAGAAGTAGCTACATAGGAGGCTTTTGTTCTAGTGTTCATTTGTAATCCAACATGAATTGACAGACCCCTCCCCCACACTACTGCAGAGGTGTTAAAACTGTCACTGCAATTGACAGCTCAGAAATGCAAGGAAGGGACTTCCAATCTAAATTTATTCCTCCTGCCTGCAGTAAGAATTATTTATTTATTTAATTAGTTTGCCAGCAGTAGAGAGATTTATTTCTTTTAACATGAAACATTTTCAATTAATTTTTGGAAGCAAGTTTCAGAAAATGTATTGATTATTTCAATGTGTTTTATTACTAGTGACTTTTGATTTAACCCTAATTATGTCTACAAGACATTATTATGTTCATTTATTTTTGCGTACCAATTCTGAGGAACAGCTGTCTTGTGAGATGCTGTTTCGGTCATTTCCTGACATTCTACTCATCTCCACATTTTTTAAATTATAGCAAAACAGTAATTTGCAAACCTGACTGCATGATACTGGCACAGTAAACTAATGTACTTAAATCTCACTCTATTCTACAGTCCATGCACTGAAATTTTTTTTTTTTTGGGGGGGGGGGTCGCTTACTGAACATTTTAGGAAATTAAGTATCACTTGCATTACGTAAAAAACTGATGCATTTTTTTGAACTTACTATGATGTTTTCAAATTCAACAGCAAACTATTAAGAAATGCACTACTCCTTGCCCTGCATCAGTAGTTTTTCATTGAGTTACTTCTTTGTGCACATTTTATATTATAATGTTACCTTGCTCATCTATTGAGTTGTTAATGTGCAACAGACACACTACTCAGCCAAACAGAGTTCTTCATATTTTCACTTTACAACTTAAGTTATGGTCTTTCCAAAAACTAAGAAAGAAATGTGTGCCATTTGCAGGAAACACCACTTAAGAGGGTTACAACCTTCAGTAAACTGAGGATTGCAGCATCCCATTCCAGTTGCACTAACTGAACTTGTCATGTTTGGCAGTAAGCACACAAGACTGAACTGTTATTTACAGTGTCATGAGTATAGAATGTCAATATTTCCTTCAGACTTTTCCTGTCTACCTTTGTACAAGTCACTGTACCAGGCTGTGCTGTGTGGCCTTTTGGAATATTGCACATCTTACTCAACGTTCTCCTGAATACTGCAGCCAGAGATCCAAAAGCATACTTCATAGCACTGTGCTCTTTGTGAAATTGTCTGTAGACCTTACACATTACTTTTGGATACCAAAAAAATGTATCCCATTTACACATACTCCATTGCCATCAACTTTGTGACAGCTGCATAATGTAATGCTCTCTCACACTGTGCATCAGACATTAGTACATGGTCACACACGTTAAAAGATGTCAAGGGAACCAGCCATCATCATCTGCACAGGTGAAAGGGAGCAACTACACAATTGTCTCATGTGTTCCTGGGGGGGGGGGGCACAACAGCCTAGTATTTCTGGGTGAGGGATGAGCCACATGGCCCATTCATTCTTATCCAGGAATGACGATCAGCCCTCCACCTCTTGCCGAAGGTTGGGTGGTAGGAAACAGGCCAGCCCACCTTCACTCTGTGGAGCACCCCCCCAGCAGCTCCTCTGAGCTTTGCTTTGACTGTCTCCTAATAGGAAACATGCCTCTGCATGCAGAGTTCACCTTGGCTTCTAGTGCAACAGCACTTCAACAGCACAAGCTTAGCAAACTCAGGCTCCACTGGGTGTAATATCTGCTGCTCCCAGTAAGTGTCATGCCAGTGCTGCCTCTGACTCCATCAGGGTGGCAGACTATGTGGTGGCCACTCACTCCCATCCTCCTCAGCCACCTCTAACTGGTACCTGAGCTGCTAATTTAACTTGAGTAAAGCCAGGTATGCACCACTACTTAACACTATTCCACAGAGCTGAAAGGACTTAAATGTTTTTGTCTTTTAGGCAGAAGACTGATGAAACTGGCACTGATAAGAAACTGAACAATTTTCACCCAATTTCTATCCTTTCATTTCTAGGCAAGGTTAATGAGAAAGTCATCTGACCACAGTTTTGATCCTATTTTATAGTTAGCAAGCCATGTATCTTTTTATCATTTGAGTTTTCACTCTCATCATAGGACTAAAACAGCTCCAATTAAAATAGTAAAGAATCTCCTGATGGTCCCTGATCTGCACTTTTGTTATGTTTTGTTTTTTGCTTTTATTCTGTTTTGGTCGTGCTGTCTCTCTCTGTAGCAAACACCACTGACTATGGCATCTTGTTCGAGCAACTATGATCTTACTGTGGTCTCTCTCCTATGACTTTGGACTGATTCAAATCTTACCTCTCTGACCATACTAATGGTGTTTTGGGATTAAATTTATCTCTTCAAAAAGAGTTATGTGGGATGACCGGATCCTTCCAATAGAACAAGGTGGTTTAGGTGTACATAATTTGAAGGGATATTTTAGAGCTATACAGTTAAGGCTCTTAGACACAACACAAGCAGAAGGTTATGATTCAAAGTGGAAAATGATGATGATGATGATGATGATGATGAAGCAAGTGGTAAGTTCGAGAAATAGAGAGAGGGATCCTGAATGCAGTTCCTTAAGGACAATAACAACAACACAGAATATTATAGTCAAAATAGCACAAACTATTCTAAAAACTAAGTCAATATGAGAATGAAGAAAGGAGATTTTGCCAACAAGGATGACTACAAGCAATGGTACAGAAAATAGGCAAGAGAGGGTGGAATTTACTGAAGATACCTGGCAAAGAAACCAAGATATTGAGAGCAAATAACTCAAGCAGGAAGGGTAATACAGTTAGATTAGGCCAGGAAGACATTTGGATTGCAAGCTAGAAACTGCCTTCCCCAGTAGGGTTTGATGTCAGAGAGAAGACAAAAGAAAGGGATAGGGGGATTTTAAGAGAAAGACCTGCTTTGATAGAGTTTTTAGTTGAATCTGCAACAGAAGCAGCATTAAAAAAGATATTTTATTTATTTAACATTTGCTTATCGGGAAAGTCTGACTTGGAACAAAGCCAATTTTCAGCAGAGGCCTAGGGAGAAATGCTCCAGACACATGTTTTTGTAATGTGGGAGGGAAAAAAAAGAGTACCAAGAGGAAACCAACATGAATGCAGGGAGGGCATTCAGACTCCACACAGAAAGTACCCCAGCCAAGAATTGAACCGGAGAACCTCTTGCTGGGAGGCAACAATGCTACTGCTGCACCACTGCACCACCCACCAGAGATAAATAGTTGGGCATATAAAATACTACACGATAACTATAAGAACTATAAGAATCAAAATAATTTACAAAAAAACTGGGAAGCAAGACTGGAAAACCAATTTACAAGAGAATGATGGGAAGATATAGGTATGGCTCCCTAGTATGCAACAAAGTCCAGAAGGTTTAGGATCTTTGCTTAGGAAAAAAAAAACCTTTATTCAACTGCTTTACAGTATTTGTGCTTCCTCCTCCCACTCTATTACTTCATCTTGTTTTTTCTGCTACTTGTTCTCTAAAGTGTTCAATTGTATCTTCTCTGCTGCATTTACTACTGCTTGTTTTTAGCCTGTTTACATTTTAAGTGTTATTCTAAGCCTCTTAGTTTTGGTTTAAGCACTTGGACTTTAGGCCTACCCCTTAGCTCTCCCTGGCTTCTCTCCCTCAGTTTCTGACAAATATAGAAGGACAATTTCCTAAGATTTGTCCTGCCAGCCTGGTTGATATAGGCATCCTGAGAGAGTGTAGCAACTGCCTCATGTACACAGACCACCATCTATTACTACCACCTAGGAACACAATTTGTGAAAGATGCAAATACATAAAGAAGCTAGAGTCTGTGCTCTCACCCTCACAAGCCAGTATATCTGGCACAGAGAAGGTTGTCAACACAATCACTACACCTCAAACACCACATACAACTACACAACACACATCCACATATGTGGAGGTTCTCAACAAAAACAAACCCAAACAAAGGAGACTTCAGAGCCAAAAGCACATGAGAACCTCACAACTCTCCACACCACATACCATGCATTGTCCACACACCAGTATCTCACAACCACTAAGGCCTAACCATAAACCCAACATATTAGTCATAAGAGACTCCATTGTGAGACACACAGATATGCCTCTCATCAGGCTGGATAAGGAGAAAGTCATGGTTAGTTGTTTGTCAGGTGCCAGAATCCGCCATATCACACACGTACTCAAGTCTCTCAACAACAGGTACTGTTATGACTCTGTCATAGTCCATGTTGGTGTGAACGACTTAAGAAGTACCTCCCTGGACTATATGAAGAGAGACATGACTGAGCTTGCTGAATGTGTATCTCAGGCAGGTATGTCCCTAGCCTTAAGCAGCATTCTACTGTCACCCAGAATGATGGCTCAATACAAACAGAAAATGATTGACTTTAACAATTGGCTTAGTTTCTAGTGTCATTCCAGGGGGATCCAGTGTCTGACAGCCTGGGATGATATGATTACCGGACCACAATGCTTTTCTACATATGGCCTGCATCTGTTTCACTTGGGATTCAGACTTCTGGCAAAGGCCCTTGCCTCCCCCATAGAGCCATGTTTAGGAAAAGTCATGAGGTTGATACTACCAACCTAAAAATTGTAACAAAACACAAATTAAATGAATGTCATGCTGCTAAATGCCAGAAGTCTAAACATGAAACTGCACATATTGCAAGCATTCTTAATCCTGGAAGATGATGACATTTGTGCAGTCACAGAAACTTGGTTCAAAGCTGGGGATCCTATCATACATTCAGACCCCAAAATGTGGCAGCAAAGCCAAAGGAGGTGGAGTTTCAATATATATTACAGACACACACACCTCCAGGCTGGTCAAAGAGTATGATGCACAGGAGACACTCCAGGTGCAGTTAACTTTTGACAAGACCCCTATTCAAATTAAAGCTAGCTACAGGCCCCCACATTTGACTCAAGATGGCCACTCCACTTATCTGGACCTCTTCAAATCTATCAAGATTCAACCCTTTAGCCTGATCTTGGGTGACTTTAATTACTCAATCATAGACTGGAAAACTACTCATGTCAAAACACAAATGCCCAGAGATTCCTCAATTTTTATTAATGCAAATGCCTTGGAACAGCTAGTTGATACCCCCACAGGTGGTGATAATATCTTGGACTTGGTATTAACCAACATAAGTAACCACTGCAGCACCCCTATGCTATCATACTCTCTGGTAAGATCCGACCGTAAAGAGGTCACTTTCAAAGTCACCATCTCCCCTCACCTCCCACTAGCTAGGGTCAAACAAAAAAACTCTCCAAAGCTGATTAATATCTCCTGAGGGATAGTATAAACAGCTTCACAGCCCCCTCCCCCAATGTAGGAAACTGGTACCAATGTCCAAATCTACACCAAAAGATGCATGGAATCACACATACACGACAGGACAAAATCATCCTCCACAAGGAAGAGTAAACCTGTCTGGTGGACATCTGCAATAAATAAACTATATAACAAAAGGAAAAATTTGCTGTCCAGGGCCAAGGAGAAGCAGGTGCCCAAGTGGAAGCAATCTCTCAGCCTGAACAAGCAAATAAGAGCACTAGAGAAATCCTCTAAAGCCAACTTTGAGTCCAAATTGGCCACATCTACTAGAGACAATCATAAGTCTTTCTTCACATATGTTCGCAATCTCAAAGGAAGCACCCAGATGTGTTCAGAACTGGTGGTCAAGGGCACTGCGTACACAAATGCTGTAGATACTGCCAATCTACTGGCTGACAGATTCAGCCAAAACTTCTCTCCTCTGTCCCCCCATCAGTAAATCAGGACATCCTCAGTACCTGCCCCCCACTCCTTATCTCTAGGGAACAGGTCATCACTGCCGTCTCAATGGCAAAAAATACAGTCTCCATGGGATCTGATAAAATGCCCTGGCTGCATCCTACATGAACTCAGGCATGAACTTGCAGCACCAATAGGCACCTTATTCAACCAAAGCTGAGTACTGGCTTTGTCCAAGCTGAGTGGAGGACAGCCACTGTCATCCTTTTACACAAATGTGGAGCATTCACTGATCCAGGAAATTATACATCCATCAGCCTAACTAGCCTGATCTGCAAGGCCATGGAATGGATTATCATGGACCTCATTAAAAGGGACATTGGCAACCTCCAAACACTCAAACCCACACAGTTTGGCTTTGTCAAGGGAAGGTCATGTCTGTTAAATTTGGTCAACTTTGAGACAGTCATCAAAGCCATGGATGAAGGGAAGATGGTGCACACTACCTACCTTGACCTGGCCAAAGCCTTCAACACTATTCTCCACTCAGGCATAGTAGATAAACTCTCTCACCTAAGCATCAATCCAGATGGGTAGCAAACTGACTCACTGATAGAACCCACCTAATCAAAATAGGGGAAGCTACCTCAAGCAGTAGACCCTTAATGAGCAGCGTATCACAGGGATTGGTCTTGGGGCCTCTGTTATTCAGTGTATACTTCTCTGAGGTGTAGGTTAAAACCAGTGGGCTATGGCTGACCAAGTTTGCAGATGACTGCAAGCTGGGCACAGTCATCAATTCCAGAAGTGATATGGACGTCCTCCAAGAGGGTCTCACCCAAACAAATGAATGGTGCCAGAAACATGGCCTCAAGTTGAATGCCAAAAAATGCACCATCATCCCCTTTGGAGAGAGTGACATCCCCACATATTATCACATTAATAACATCCTAAGTACATAATCAGCAGTGAGAGATTTGGGCACCCAGGTTGATAGCAACCTGACTTTTGAACACCATGTTGCTTCCATTGTATAGAAAGCTTTCTACATGGCGCACCTCATAAGTAAGGGTATCCCATCCGGGGACAAAAAGATCATAACATCCCTGTATTCTTCCCTTATAAGGCCACTTATTGAGTACAATGTCCCTTTCGGCATGTACCTCGCAAAGCACATGCAGCAGCTGGACAGACCACAGTGGTTCATCACCAGGAGAATCCAGGCCCTCAAACATCTACCCTACACAGATAGGCTAAAAGCCCTGTCCTTCTACTCAGTTTTTTACAGACTCCTCAGAGGTGACCTCTGTCTGGCATACAAAGCAATCTCAGACCCTGCCTTGATGGAATTGCTGCATAGCCGCAAGGCAAGCTCCACTCAAGCAACCCATATGTGCGACCTCAACCTGGTCTGTGATATCAATAGGACTTTTTGGCGGGACAGACTTGTGTTCCAGAGACTCTCCCATCTGTGGAATAGACTCCTTCTCTACATCAAGCAGAGTACCTCATTATCCCTTTTTAAGTGCAACCTGGATAACTGGATGGGAAATAGAAAATACACCCCTGGGATTCCACTTGTGTCCCTGCTGGCATAGGTTTATAGATTAGTACTAAGCTAACTGCCCTTGCGAGCCATTTTAAGCTTAGCCAATTATCCCTTGTGAGACTCAAACCCTGCACCTTGTGCTTGCAAGGCAAACACCATAACCATTAAGCCACCCTCCCAACTCCCTTTGGGTGCTGACTTGTCTAAACATGGGTTAAACTCCTGGCTAGACTTATAAGGGCCTCAGGGCCAATAGCCTAACCTCCTATAATCCTATGAGTCATAGGTATTTTTAAACCCCAAGCAGACTTTGAAAGATTTTGTCTCGGTTAGTTAATAAATGTTGGCAGTGTGATGGATAAGAAAGAGGTAACTGGGAACATGTTTAGGATCCGTAATAGTTAGCAAACTTTAAAGGTACCCTGTCAGAAACACTGGGTCAGCAATTGGCTGTAAATAAAGAAATGATACTTTTTAGCTGGGATACAGGATCTGAATTGCATTGACATAGTAAAGCCTTATTAAGTTTAATGATGTTAGCTGGCAAAAAAGCAATTGCTAAAAAAAATAGAAATCAAAGTCTACACCAACTGTACTTGAGGTACTGAATATTACAAAAGAAACAGAAAAACTGTTAAAGGGGAAGGAGCAAATTACACAGAAGTAAATTAAAACTGTCGAAACAATCCATGCGTATTAATGTTAAGGAGGAGGACTGAAGTTTAAGGGAAGGCAGGAATTCACCATTTTTCATAACGCTGGACAGATGATAGTAGCAAAGAAAATATACATGTATCATAGATTTAAATGGAAAATGTTTAAAAGGTTTGTTTTCTTTACTGTTAATGTATATTTATCTATGTCTTACATGATAATTTAATAAAGGTGTTTAAAATGTTTGCCACTAAAAAAAAATAATCTGTTCAATCTCTAGTTTTGTGGATAACCACAGCCTTCAGTCTTAAGCCTATTACTTCTCAAGATGTTTATGCTCCAACTGGAAGGCTGACTAAAAATAGAGAACTGGTATACCACTAGTATGCTCCATATACTCAGCTTTACTTTGCTGTCCCTCAGGAAAATATGGTGACCATGTGCTCTCTTGCCAATATCTTGGAGGCATTCATCAGTAGCCAATCCTTAACTGATGAAAGCTTAAGTTCAAAGTTGAAATCAATGCAGCTCATGCTACTTTGAGAGACTTTTTTGCTCTGCCATTTTTTCATGTATCTTTCACAGTGGCAACAAACCTGAATTTCTTAACAATGGGTATGAGTTTACATGATTTTGGACAAATTGGTGGCATTCAGGACCAGGTGCCATCAGTGGGTGGTCTGTTTTTTTCTTTTTTCGTTTATGCAGCCCTAACATCCCAGTATGCACTTAGTGTTAGCATTGGGGTAGGTTGTGAAATAAGCTGGTAGCAAAAGATATCCCCTCACTTCCACAAGGGTGATAGCCTTCATGCAATATGGCTACCCGTCAGCCTCATAAAGAATGGAAGCTGGTTTTGCTGGTCTTCACCAGGTAAAATGCAAACACCCTCTGTGGGAACAACCTTTCCTATCCCCAACAGAGGTGATCAGGCCATGCTTCTTCATTCCTTTCCTGTTCATGTATAGCTCCCCTAGTGCTAGGGCAGCATACGGAAACTTGGTAACATGTGTCACAGTCAAGGCTCCATTCTTCTATAACATAAAAACAGTCACTTTTCTAAATAGATGGGCTGTTCTGACCAATTTGTACTGGGGCCATCCTGACGAACTTACCAGTTACATGTCCAGTAATTACTTCATTTGTATCAAAGGTCCCTTTCATGGGGCTCCATTACACAACTCTCAACATGGATATCAGTGGAAAAATTAATAAAATATATATGCTTGACTCTGAAGGTCTATCAATGCAAAATTATCCCTGAGTGGTAACCCCAAATTGGGGGGTGGGGGTAAAAAAGTGACAATCTTCTTGATGCTGTCAAATCCATGAGTAAAAGAAAGCTGGTTACAGCAGCATTTTCAGCTACCATAACCCTCTCAGAGTACAGCAATCTACCATCTACCTTAGGTTTGAGGGACCTATGTGAACTACTATACTAAAAAGAAAATGGCTTTGCTTATCATTGTGTGACCCATTTCTCTTTAAACCTTGTGAATGCCTTACCAACAGTACACACCGACAACATTACATTATTTCTATTTAAAATTAAATATTATGCCCTATAAGAAACTGATACTGATTATTCCATTCTTCTTCTCAAAATACTTTTTACCCTTTGCTCACTCTCTTTAGTTACGAGTTTATTCTTATCTCAAGTTTAGCACCTTACAAAAAACACAAGTTATTGCAACATTACTGCTCATTATGGAGATTGC
>NC_056744.1:667929710-667934710 GCF_019279795.1 Protopterus annectens
ATGATGATGTTGTACTTGTAATCTATTGGCAAGGAATGAAATTCAGTTTTTGTAATCGACATTAAGTAATGACATAGGTCTGTAAGACGAACATAGAGATTGATCTTTATTCTGTTTTAGTAAATAATAAAATATTGTATATTTCCATGACAGAGGTATGTTAAATGTGATTTTAGGTTTTGTGAATAATTTCTGTAGCATAGATACACATTTTGAAGGAGTGCTTTATATAGTTCATCTATTATGCTATAATTACCAGGAGCCTTATTTTCTTCAGGTTTTAATTTGCCCTTATATTTCTATTATGCAAATATTTTTTTCTGTTTTTCTTATTTGCTCTGAATGTTTTTTTTGAATATTCTTATTTTAAATGACATCAAATGATTTTTCCCTTTCTACACTATTACTGTGTGCATTAATTTTCTCATATGTTTTAAACAGCCCATAATTGTATATACATTCCTATATTTCATACTACTACTACTATCAGGAAACCTTAATCTACAATATCTGCTGAAGCCCCACATCTTTTTAATAATAGGCCTTTTTCTTGTTTTTTGAATGTTTAACTTTATTTCATCTGCCTCTGTCTTTTCATTTTAATTCAAATAAGTATTTATCTCATTGCTTTCTCTTGTTGTAATAACAAGCTGAGACTCTGCTATATAAATATGCTTTCATTGACTGCTATAGGATCACATAAGAAACGTTGCCATCGTTACTGAAGCTTAGAAACCACTCTTTAATATCTTTTAACTTTGTTAAATAAGTTTGCAGTTTATTAAAATCTACTTTTCTTGGATTTATCATTATCATATATAAGTTTGTGAATTGCATTAGTATACATTTCTTTTTAAGTATGCAGTTGAAGTCTTATGGTATTGCTATACTTCCCTTTATATTTAAAGTTGAAATTTTCAAATATTTCATACAGAATTTAGCTCAGTTTTCCAGAATTCTGCACATATTTGCAAAGGTTATTATTATTTTTTTTTCATTCATTAATGATCATACACATCATACTTTTATCATCACATACAAGTCAATAATCCTAATCATTCAGGAATAGATTTCTTTAAGAAATGTGTGAAAGAAAGCTATACATGTTTAAAATATTTGACACTATAATGATCGCTTATGTCACCTGGATATACCGTGATGATATATATGGTCACAGTTGACATCTTAAAGTTTTTACATCAGTTCTGTTATATACCTTACATCTTCTCAAAAGGCAAGATATTGGTCTATAGTATTTACTATAGTTTGCAATTTCACACTTAAGGGGAAATATGTTTTTTGCTGCTGTTAACTAGGTTGTGTCTCTTTGGGATGTGCATATAAGTAATATTTACTCAGCGATAAATCTTTTTGAAAAGATCTTAATACTTTTAGACAGACATTGGGTACTGTATCTGCACCATGAGTTTTCCATTTAGGATCTTTTCTTACTTGTTGTCTTGATTTCTCATGCTGTTACTTCTTTCCATTTTGTATTCTTGACATTAAAGCTTATTGTTCCATTTAACTCCATTTGACATCCATGTTATGTTCAACAGGATTTTCATAATTTTTTCTCCATATTTTTTTTTGTGGTTTTCTAATGATTTTTCTCTTTCCCAATTCTCTATAAAGATTTTTTGAATTGCCTGTGGGTACTTTTCTTTTATACTTATATGCTTATCTTAAATGTTTTTCTATTTATAATGATCATTTTAGTTTACTATTGGAAATAGTGTTTAATAAATCCTGGTCTGTTTCATATTGCATATTGTTTTTACCACAGCTATTTTTCTAAGAATTTTTAAGATCTGTTAGATCTGTTCCCCTTTCTGTATTCTTTTAATAGTGTGATACTTCTTGTCTTAGTTGCTTTATACTATTCTTTATTCTTTTTGATTCCTTCCTTACTTTTGTTATTCTATATTTTGTGGTAGCACTTTATCTGTTATTAGTGTAGTGAAACAAAAGTATATCATATTTATGTTTTTACCTCACATAGCTTTATTTATTGATTATTTATTTATTGACATTTGTTAACCGAGTTGGTCCAACAGGGCTTGTGGCCCATTTCCAGTGGAGACCCAAGGAGAAAAGCTCCATAGATAAACAAATTACAGAAGTTCAAACTTTAGAATCAAAAAGTAAAAAAGAAACTTGTTATAAAATAAAGTTAAAAAATAGAATAGAAATGTATGCACATGTTTTTTACAGAGAAACAATGTATTTACATATATACAATAAGAGTTTTGTCCATCAGTATTGATTTAGTAACTTTAGTACAAATCCAAAATAATGGAATACTTAGAAGAAAGGGGAGGGAATAAGTGAGGTATAATGGAGGAGAGCTTAAGTTGGGGCTTAACAAGGACAAATTTTGAAGTTAAGTAGAAGTTTTAGTTTTTCTTTAACGTATGATGGTGGATGGTGGAACGTATATCTATTGGAAATTTGTGCCAAGCTTGGGCAATTGAGTGTTTATATAGGAGTTTGCCTGCAGTTTTTTTTTGGGTTGATAGATGTGTAGTATTTGCTGATTATACGAAGGAAGAGAGAGCAGGACAGCACAGCATGACGGCTTATAAAGAATAAAGTGTAACATCTGAAGTTGAGATAGTAGTAATAGTTGGGGGAATTCAAGCCACTGGAGTAAGTTTAGGGCAAGGCAGTGATGTGAATTGTATGGAGAGTTAGTGATAAACATAGCTATCTAATGGTAGGTTTGTTGGAGTTTTTTTCAAGGTTGTGGTTTGAAGGTTAGTGAGCACTGGTGCAGCATATAGTAGGGAGGGGAGGAGTAGGGCTTGTGCAAGTGAGAGTGTGGCATTTGTGGTAAGAAATATTTTATTGCAATACATGAAGCCAAGTTTCTGATGTGTCTTTTTATGCATTTGAGCATGTGAAGTTTGAATTTGAGTTCATCATCAATGATGACTCCAAGGAGTTTTGTATGAACTTCGGGTTGGATTTTAGTCTTGTTAGAGGATGTGATAGCAAAGGTGGATTTATGGTGAGTGATAGATTGGGGAAGAAAGAGTAAGAGTTTTGTCTTTTTGGGGTTGAGGATAAGTAGATTTTTGGATACCCACTGTTCTGTGGCTTTCTATTAATAATCCCAATTACTGTGATCATTTGTTTTACCAGACTTCTAACATTTTGGTATTATTTAATCGATTTGTTATCTGTCTTTATATATCTGTCCATTGCTATAAAATCAAGCAGGTCTTCCTTTAGATCCTGTTTGCTTTAACTGCAGACATCCTTGTTATTCTTTGTTTCAAAATCTTTCTCTTGATGCACAATTCTAACTGGACTTTCATGTGAACATGCTATCAATGGTTCCAGAACATTGCCCTGTCATGTACCTTCTTTAGATGCATACTGTTCCATCTGTTGCTCCTCCATCTAGAAACTTGTTGGCTCATTATGTTTTGATTGGCACAACCCCCACATTGTTTGTTTTATATCGTATTTTACCAAAAACTTCAAAACAATACATGCATAGTTACAATACCAATGACTAACACAAATAAATAACTCTCCCACACACACACCCTAACTATATATACAAACTCCAGAATCGCACTACAGTGGGGAAAATGGCATATACCTTTTACTTGCTTTACAGTTCTACACAGTGCCATATATACTAACTGCAGTTCAGTGAAATGAGTTTTCAGTAATATGAGTTTTCAGGGAAGTGGTTGGGGTGAAACTAAATTCAGTGAAATAAGATTCAACGAAACAAAGTAGACTCATATGCATGTATGTATATGCCAGAACTGAGTTGGTGAGATTTTGTGAAAAACATGGTCCACCAGCTGAAAGTATTCAGCAAGGTTGAGGATGAGTTCAGTTTCAGCAATACTATTCACTTTCTTTTTGCTGATTCCAGCTCATTTGGATCCCAAAATTGCAGACAACATGTGATATAAATTACGAACATGTCATTATGAGGGACTTTATATTTAGATCCTCCAATAGGTAGACTCTCCAATAAGAAAGAATTTTGATCAAACAGCCTTCAAATCGCTTTGCACAGCTGGATGAAAACATTGGCTATATTATTGGAGGTGCAAATATAAGGCAGAAATGCAATACATTTTCTTTAGAGACTTGAATTGCCAAGGGAGTGCACTTAATAATGCACTTACTCCTTCTACAACAATAAAGGACAGTTAGTAAATGCTAATAAGATAAATTACATTGATTCATTATGTAGCAGTATAAATAAGCATTACCAAGAGTAAAAGGACTAATCAGAGCACAACATGGAGGTAGGATTACAAGGGGCTTGGATGAAACATTTATACTACAAAACATAGCTGAGGCAGCATTTCATGAGAAGTTACTCCAAACATATGTCCTGGTGGATGTAAGAAAGCATTTCAGGCAAAACCCTTAATGGCTAAAATAATAAAGAACAAAAAAAAAGGAAAGATATATAAAATGTAAGGAAAATCAACTATCCAGCATGTTATGATAGGGAGAGGGGAACTACATATTTTCCTTAAATGTGAAGTGTGACTGCTTGGTATATAGACGTTTCCCAGGATGAGGCAGAGGTGATCAGAAAGGGTTACATATGGTGTTTCTGTGGGTAGAATAATCTAAAAATGTATTGTTTGGACATTTAAAGAACTGAGAATGAAGAGCTCAGTTTCTGAAGTTTGTAGTGTCTTTTTTGTTCCTTGACTTGGTGAAGAAATATGGAATCAACTCTAAAACATTTTTCTCCATATCTAAACACTACAGATAGCAAGAAGAAAGCAAATATCATAAAATGATAACACATCTGTAAGGCAGACCAATGAAGGAAACCCTACTGTGGTCAGACACAGTTCAAAATGTAGACCTTTCCCCCCTCCAGTCAGTATACACTATTCAATTAAAAGCAATGAGTGGATTTTGCTATGGACATGAGAGATGTTTTGTGATATTTTGTTTGTAAATGTTCTTATGTGCAATCAAAGAAAGTGCAATAAAAGTGACTTCTCTTT